>NC_090253.1:44444494-44446994 GCF_037325665.1 Littorina saxatilis | reverse complement strand
ATCTGTCTATGTCTGCGTCTCTCTGTCTGTCTCTCTGCCTGTCTCTGTCTGTCTGTCTATGTCTCTGTCTCTCTGTATCTCTGTCTCTCTGTCTGTCTCTCAGTCTCTCTCTCTTCCATGTGTAGTGTATCCCCGTTGTGACGTATTACAACATAGGACATAGGACACAAACGGTCTCACAGCAACCTTAACAAGCGGTCTTTCAGAAACCTCAACAAACGGTCGTTCAGCAACCTCAACAAGCGGTCTTTCAGCAACATCAACAAGCGGTCTTTCAGCAACCTCATCAAAATGGCTAAAGCGGGGGAGAAAGACACGTTTTCATGGGCTGTGAGCGCTCACGCAAGCGGACCATGACAAGCCGTTGGGCTACGGGCGGAACAGAGACTATAGAGTATACAGAGACGCTCCATACGGCGCTGAAAAGTGAGACCGGAAGCCCAGTGGCGCTACCATGCGGAAACATGGAAAAAACTACTTTCTCTTTCCACAGCAGTAGTGATATCGTGCTGCACAAGCATTGCCGCGAAAACGCAGTGGGGCATGGTGTTCGGCCATCAATTGCTCAAACGCACATGCTAAAGGCTTCAGGATGTTTAAATTTCCCAAGGAAGAGAGCAGGTGATGATTGTTTCTTCAATTTTTCTCTCGTTAAATGTTGGAAAATCAGTAAAAGTTGTAGCGTCGAACTGCGTGTAGATCTATTCTACCGGAACAGAAAACACACACTGTACACACAACAGCCTCAAACCGGTCCAAGCTGTGCATGTTGGTACTACTAGTTTCACATGTATAAGATTTATTTCTCCTCTACTTTATCTCATTTCGGCATGCCAAGTCTGGAACTGATAGTGGCAAATACGGTCGGTGATCGATTAGGGTAGACATAACCATCTCGTTTGATTGACACGGCCGTCGCGGGGTTATAGAGTAGATCTACAACGGATAACAGCTTGCAGCTTCGAACGTTAGTATTATCATGATTAATATTTTGATTGTAAACGTTTTGATGATGATGATGATGATGATGATGATGATGATGATGATGATGATGATGATGATGATGATGATGGCTATTGTTGTTGTTGTTCTTGTACACCATTTTGAATGAGTAAAGGTCAAAGAGGGTAGACAGAGAGAGAGAGAGAGAGAGAGAGAGAGAGAGAGAGAGAGAGAGAGAGAGAGAGAGAGAGATTGGATTGGATTGTTTACTATTTAGGCCATAGCCCCGTTGTGACGGAAGTGAACATATATATAATACAATGACATAATGACATTTGCACACAAATCAAATGAAATAAATCATACACGAACTAAGACATTACATTTCAAATAAAATATACCGTAGGCTTACATGAACTAAGACATAACACTACGTAGCCGAAATGCTTTGTACACATAAGCTGACAACTTTCGAACAATACCTTCATTTACAGATGCCATAAGCATAGAAAACTTGTGTAAACTTGGGTTTCTATCAAACTTAGCAGGAATAAACTGGCATCGCAAATCACGAAGTGCGGGGCAACAAAGCACAAAATAAAACTCATCTTCCTTACTTTCCCTGCACAATGGGCATAACAACATATCCGCATCGTATCTCTTATATCGATTAACGTGCACAAATAGCTCTGTTATTCCACCTCGGAATCTTGCCATAATAAGAGAGAGAGAGAGAGAGAGAGAGAGAGAGAGAGAGAGAGAGAGAGAGAGAGAGAGAGAGAGAGAGAGAGAGACAATGACAATGACAATGTCAATTCTTTATTTTACGAGGGTAACAGAATAAGCATTGGTATACTTTTTTCCATCTGGCCCTCGCCCTAAAGAGGGATTAAATCTACTATAAAAACTACTACTACTACTACTACAATACTTACATAATTAGTAAAACAGGATAAGTTTATGTACATACGTGCATTATATGAAACATTGTAGTTTATACATGTTCATGACAAGGTGCAAAGCAAAAATTTGCAAGTCAATTAGAGTAAGAATACTATGCAATAGTACATCAACTCTGCAAGACAATGGATATTATGCAGAACATCATAATTTCATAAACAAAACAATAAATCAAAAGTGAGTGACTGTGTCTCAAAGGACATAACAATCAAGAATATACTATTTTCATTAAATGGGATATATATTTGTTTTTGAAAGAATCTGTGCTGGTAGCTTCCCGTAAGGCATTCGGAAGAGCGTTCCAGAGACGGCCACCTGAATAAACTAGACTAGACTTAAATAAGTCTATCCTAGGAAGAGGAGTGGTAAATTTCATAAGGTGGTGTGAATTCTTCAAAGAGAACTTTGAACAAATGGTTTGGGGTAAAGTTTCGGATATAATTTTATGCATAAAGATTCCTTTGCTAAAAAGCAGTCTTGACTTTAGAGGTAAGATCCCTAAATGTATGTACTCTAACTCTATAGAGAGAGAGAGAGAGAGAGAGAGAGAGAGAGAGAGAGAGAGAGAGAGAGAGAGAGAGAGAGAGAGAGAGAGAGA
>NC_090253.1:44396994-44441994 GCF_037325665.1 Littorina saxatilis | reverse complement strand
ATAGTCAAGTAGAATGTATTAGGTGAGAGAGAGAGAGAGAGAGAGAGAGAGAGAGAGAGACAGAGACAGAGACAGAGACAGAGACAGAGAGAGAGAGAGAGAGAGAGCGAGAGGGAGAAAGAGAGAGAGAGAGTATCCATGTCACAACGTATGCATCTCACTTGTCTCTAGAAAACAGAATATAGTTGCAAGCTCGTCAATCAAAATCAACTTTGTCAGATGTGTTGCTTTATCCGCAGTGTGTAGAACATGACGCCTACTGCAACAAGCAACAACAGTGCGTTGACGGCACAGACGAAGCGGACTGCCACAACGTTGTCTTCGACATCGAGATGGCCAACGAGCCTCCCCCTGCCTATATTAGCTATGGACTGTACGACTGGTGGGATCGCAAATTCATTTTTCAAGCTGAACCAATTCCTACGTCGAATGGTGACGTGAACGGTACATTGCAGTGTGATCACACTCACTTTCAGTGCCAGGGGAACGGGTACTGTTTGCCCGTGTACATGCGCTGTAACGGGGTGGCGGACTGCCCGGGTGGCGAGGACGAAGAGGGGTGTGAAAGAGCCACCTGTCCCGGGTACTATCGCTGCAGGGGGTCCAGGGTGTGTCTGCACTGGATGTCCGTGTGTGACCATGTCTTCCACTGTCCTCAGCAGGACGACGAGCTGTACTGTCACCCCGTGACGTGTCCCGACAGCTGCACGTGTCACGGGCTGGCCTTCACGTGCAACACGACTTTCCAGGCCGCAGAGTACTCTGACCTTCGCTATCTGGACGCAGCGGGCAGTGGCATGCGTGTTGGTCAATTGTCCAACAACACTATGCTCATTCATCTGGGCCTCAGCCGTTGTGGAGTTAACAATGTGGATAATTTTACATTTCCCAATTTACGTAGTTTAGATCTGACCGATAATGTTATCAGTTCTGTCGAGGTTTTTCAATTGATCGGACTGGGAAACTTAAAGGTGTTGATTCTTTCTAGGAATCCTATAACGTCCATCTTTTCTGCTAGCCCTAACCTGACTCTGACCTTGCCTCAGGTTGAACTGTTGGATATATCCGGAGTGACACTCGATAACGTGGATTTCAGTCAATTTGTCCCTTTTCCAAATTTACAAACTCTGAATCTTTCACACAGCAACGTACGTAGAATGCGTCGAAGCGACAACGAATCTCTACAAAACATCCGGGTTCTTGATCTTCGAGGCTGTCACGTGACCCATTTTCAGTATGACGTCATGCTGGGTTTTGAGGCGTTAGAGAGGGTGCACGCCGAGAGCTACAAGTTGTGCTGTCCATCTATTCTGCCCACGGGGTTCAATCCTACAGACTGCCAAGCACCCACAGACCCGGTGTCCTCCTGTGATCGTCTGTTGTCATCGTCTGTTCACAGAGTTCTGCTGCCTCTCTGCTGCTGTTTGGCATTACTGGGAAATGCGGCCATTTTCATCAATAACGTCCTTGCAATCAGAAAAAATGCATTGACTGCGACAGGAGTGTTTACCACGCATCTCGCTGTAGGCGACGCTGTGATGGGTGTGTGTATTGCTGTGTTTGCTGTTGCAGACAAGCTTCACCAGGGGAGCTATGTGTTGGCAGACACTGCCTGGAGACACGGTGTTGCTTGCAGAACGGTCTCCTTCTTATTCCTGCTGTCATCTCAGCTGACTGTCTCCTTTGTCGTTCTGCTCACCTTCGACAGGATGCTCCCTTTGTCATCCAAAACCCACATGTTTTCGTTCAAGCCGGTACATGCTCATGTGATGTGCGTGGTGGTTTGGGCGGTGTGTGTGCTTGTCGCGACCTTACCCTTGCTGCCTCTAGCGACATCTGGGGAACTCTTTAGTCAGACAGCGCTCTGCATTCCCCTGCCCGTGATACTGGAACAGGTGGCACAGCTGAAGGAAGCAACCTTCGTCGTCTTCGTTGTTGTTTCCAACCTTGTCCTGATGTTGTTGATCGCTGTTGGGCTGACGTGTATTTCTATCAGACTTCTTAATACGACAGCGCTGAGTGACACCAAGAGCCTGTATAGCCCACCCAACAAGATCACAACCGCTGATAACAGTAATATTCGCGGTACAACCCTACCCGTTCCCATCAATGACAATGCCCAGGGCTCTTCTAATACCACATATACCAACAGGAGAATGCAAGACCCCGACGCCACCCTGTCTTCCAGTAGCAACATATCAAGCTACACTACCGATACCAACACAGATAATCGCGACTTACTCAGACAAGCAACGGCAAGCACAATCGTTGAAAGTTCAGGAGCCAGCAGGAGCACTAGCCAAGTCGTTCAGCACATCCCGAGTTCTCCAGCCAACACCACTCCTACCACCACACATATTCCTGACTCAGCAAGCGCTGCTATGACAACCAACACTAACAAGAGCCTCCAACGGTCTGGCCCTACAAGGTGGACTCCCACAGGCCAGGACGTCAGTCTCGCCAGGCGAGTCTTCTCCTCGTGTATGCTGAGCGTGGTGTGCTGGCTGTCGCTGAGCCTCCTGACAGTGCTGGCGTGGAGAGGGTCCTCTCTGCCTGCTGGTGTGTACGTGCACATCGTGGTGCTGGCCCTGCCAATCACCTCGGCGCTCCGCCCCTTTCTGCACGCGCTGGGGGTGAGGGGTGAGAACAGGAGGAGGGAGAGGGAGGAGAGGTGGATGGTCTACATCGCGGCACAGCGACGACAGAAGGGAAGACACTGAGGACGACGTGTTTGAGAAGAGTACTCAGCTGATCAGCTTTCTTGTTTGGTTTAGTTGGTTTGCTTCCTGTTTGTGTGTGTTGGTGTTGTCTGTTTGGTCAGCTGCTGTTGTAGCTGTAGTGACTAGTGTTTGTTAGTCTTGATGGGTTTGTTTGTTTGTTTGTCTGTTTGCTAGGAAAGGCGGGGACTAATTGGTATGGATACATGAAGAAAACAATTAAGCATATGTCTTTCAAATGTACTCGTAAGTTGGTGTTCTCGTACTTCTGGTCTTTGTCAAGTTTTCTTGTTCTGCTTCACACTCACCAACAAGGAACATAAGTAATATTCAACGACACGACTCACATAGCTGGTCGAACTGCCAATGTGTTGATCAATTGATTTATATCAAATTCATTGGTTGACCTATTGATCGTTTCACCGTGCACAACAAGAGTTCCGCTTCAATGATCTGTGGACAGACGTCTGTATGGGTGGTCAGTGTTCCTGTGGGTTTGAAAACGCCAGTTGTTGCCTCTGTTAAATTGTGAATGGCACTGAGCGTTTTCAGAGAAGCGTTGGTCAGGTCTGGTGTTGTCTTGGATCTATCTGGTATCGTTCGTGTGGTACGATGTGTAGCGCTGATTATATCCTTAGCAATTGTTGTAGAGACTGGACTCGTCGGTGCTTTATCGGAATTAGCCTTTGTGGTTTTGTGTCTATGGCTGCTAGCATCTGTACCCGTGTTTATAGAAATTTAAGCGGTCTGACTTCTCCCTAAAGTAGCCCTAAAGCTACTCTTACACTGTGCCGAATTGCCCTTGCGAATAGCATTTTCCAATAAATCACAATGATCGGGACATGGTCGCAAGACTTTCGTAAATGTTCTTAACTATTCCTAACAATGTGTCTCTTGTTTTGAACATAGCAACCTGCTCCTAATATTCGCAAGGAAGTCATATTGCTATTTTTTAGCAACGTACTCGTTAGTACTCGCAAGACATGTGTAATCATCGCAATGTATTCGTGGCGCTAGCAAGCCATTTGCAACCATTCGTTATACCTGTCTTTACATTGTGCCGAATATGAACATGTTGTATTCGGCAAAAAAATAGACACATGGACATGAATAATATAGAAAAATGGAAGCCTTACCAATCCTTGCGAATGTCTTACAAATGGTTGCGAGTGCTTGCGAATGTGTTCCGATCATTGAGAATACATACGCATCAAAATCGCCGTTTAGTTGCAAGACGTTTGCAAGATATTCTTAAGTAAAACATTCGCAAGCAATTGCAGTCACTCGCAAGCATTCGTAAGGCTTTCGCAACATTCTTATGAATTGAGAGGAAATGGTCAAAACATTCCTGAAAAATTCGTAATGAATTCGCAACCATTCGCAAGATGTTGGCAACATGTGCACGAATAAAGTCCTTACGAATGCTTGCGAGCGCTACGCATACCTTTACGATGATTACGAATGGTTTGCGAATACTTACGAGTACGTTGTGAAACATTCAGAATATGGCTTCCTTGCGAATAATTATTAGGAGCATGTTGCTAATGTTCGCAAACAGAGACGAATGGTTAAGAACATTTACGAATGTCTTGCGACCATGTCCCGATCATTACGAGTTATTGGCGAATTCTATTCGTAAGGGCAATTCGCCAGAGTGTAAGAGCAACATTACGAACAATGCGAATTGCATACTCGTTTTATTCGTAAAATGTTTGCAAGCACTCGCAACACTCGCAAGGCCACTCGCAACGTTCGTAATAGATCCGTATATGGATTCGTATACAATCGCAATGATCGGTAGACATTCGCAAGCAGTCGCAACCATTCGTATGACATTCGCAAGGATTCGTAAGCCTTCGATTTTTCTCTGTTTTTTCCTGTCCATTCGTCTCTTTTTTGGCCGAATACAACATTTTCATATTCGTAAGGATATTCGGCACAGTGTAAGACAGGCTTAAAGGTGCCGTGTGTAGAGCGAATTGCATCGAAGATGCCTGTCTTACACTGTGCCGAATATCCTTGCGAATATGAACATGACGTATTTGGCAAAAAAAGAGGCGATTGGACAGGAAAAAATATTGAAAATTCGAAGCCTTACCGATCATTGCGAATGCATAGAAATCCATATACGAATGTCTTGCGGATGTATTACGAACGTTGCGAGTGGCCTTGCGAGTGTTGCGAGTGCTTGCAAACATTTTACGAATAAAGCGATTATGCAATTCGCATTGTTCGTAATACTGCTCTCACACTGTGCCGAATTTCCCTTGCGAATAGAATTCACCAATACATCGTAATGATCGGGACATGGTCGCAAGACATTCGTAAATGTTCTTAACCATTCGCCACCATTTGTCTCTTGTTGCGAATATTAGCAACATGCTCCTAATATTCGCAAGGAATGCATATTCCTCAGTATTCGCAAGCCATTCGTAATCATCGTAAAGGTATTCGTAGCGCTCGCAAGGCATTCGCAATGATCGGTACGCATTCGCAAGCACTCGCAACTATTCGTAAGACATTTGCAAGAAATGTGTATATTATGAACATGTTGTATTTGGCCAAAAAAAGAGACTAATGGACAGGAAACATATCGACCATTCGAAGCCTTACGAATCCTTGCGAATGTCTTACGAATGGTTGCGAGTGCTTGCAAATGTCTACTGATCATTGCGAATGCATACAAATCTATATTCGCAAGGATATTCGGCACGAATGTTTGTGAATGCCTTGCGAGCCTGACGAATACATTGCGATGAATACGAATGTTCGCAAGGATATTCAGCACAGTGTGAGACAGGCATAACAAGAACAAGAACAAGAACAAGAACATCATTTATTCTTCAGGCCTCTAGCCCCTAGAATAGGGTCGTTACAAACAAAAATACAAGTCAAAAGTACATACAGCGGCAAAGCAACACGAAGATACAAAACTAAACACATACAGCGGCAAAGCAACAAAGATACAAAACTAAACATACACGGTAAAGTAATACAGTCACAATCAGTCGTCTTGAGCTATGTTTTCAGTAAACTCCAGGCGAGTTTTTAGAGCAATAAACAAATAAATGCTTAATCTACGAATATCAGATGATGAGCCGTTGCGGAGAATATTCACAAAATGTAATGAGTTATATCTTGTATTTAGAAACTTAGCCCTGGCGTTTGCATACAATGGACAATCAAATACAAAGTGCTTTTCGTCTTCCACAACATCACAAAGCTTGCATAGAATATTCCTGTCCCTTCCAAATGTTCTTCTAAAACACGAAGCTCCAATAGGCAACACACCCAGACGCAATTTGATCAAACAATCGCGGAAACATTTTTTGTCAATGAAATCAAAGTACTTCTCACTTTCAAAAACTGTTTTGAATAATCGGTAGTTTTGATAAATGTCATTACTTATAATGGAACCATTCCATTCCTGCAAATACATATCAGCCATTCTCTGTTTAAACAAAGAAATAAATGTTTTTTCACACCCCACCCCTTGTTGCAACCAAACATATCCAAACCCCGTGCTAAACAATGTATTCTTTACATGTGTTGCCCAGCATGTTTTACCTCGCTCGTCCAAGTTTTTTAACATTAAGTATGCCTGTCTGGGAATTCTGGATATATCTAGTGTCAACAGCTTCAACCAATATTTTATGCACCTTACTGCACTGTTGATGTACAAAGGGTAGCGTCCCAGTTCTCCATACACAAACTTGTTGGATACTTTAAGAGGAACACTTAAGAACCTTTTGCATGCAAGTGTGTGAACCTTTTCTATATTGTCTAATCTTTGGAGACCCCACATTTCAGAAGAGTACATTAATATGGATTGCACCTGGGAATCGAACATTTTGAAAAAACAACTTTTGGAGATATCATTCAGTTTTCTAACGTGTCTAATACAGTCAATGCATGCTCGCCTCCCTTTCACCGCTAAAAAATCAACTCCCCTTTTCAAACTCATTTTTGTAGTAAACACAAAACCTAAATAATTATATTCATTAACAACCTCAAGCAATTTTCCATTCAAATACCATTTTTCATTCTTACCCAAAAACCCCCCTTTTCTAAATACCATACATTTGGTTTTATCAATGTTAATGTTTAGGTACAGTCTTTTACATGCATCGTTTAAAACATTAATCTGCCTTTGTAATCCCAGTGCTGTGTCAGAGAGGAGAGCTAGGTCGTCCGCAAAAAGTAAAATAAATAATTCGACAAGACCGGGCAAAAACTGAATGCCATGCATTCCACCGTTTTCCACAGAGTTAGCTATATCGTTTATAAAAATGGAAAAAAATTGTGAACTTAAAATACAACCTTGACGGACCCCTACTGGACACTCAAAAAAATCAGTCATTCTGTCTTCAATCCTCACACATGACAAAACATTTTGATAAATGGCAACTATTGCTTTCATAAATTTTCCATTCATACCATACTGCATCAAAACGTCAAACAGTGGTTCTCTTTGAACAGAATCAAATGCCTGGCGTAGATCCACAAAACATACATATAATTTACATCCTCTCTTTGCAAAACATGTATCAACAACAGCCTTTAATGTAAAGATATGATCCACGGTGGAATAACCACGCCTAAAACCAGCCTGAGATTCTGTTAGTTTTTTATGTTCTTCCGTCCATTTCACTAATCTCTTATTCAAAACAAAAGTATAACATTTACTGACTAAACTAAGTAATGAAACCCCGCGGTAATTCGCAGTTAACTTGGGATCACCCTTTTTAAAGATTGGAACAATAATAGCTTTTGCCCATTCATCCGGATAAATGCCCTGGTCAAACAGGATATTAAATAATTTTGTGAGGAAGTGGACAGCAGTATCAGCAACTAACTTTAACATTTCCGCTAGAACTTCGTCGCTACCACATGCTTTTCCTTTTTTCAAATTTCTAATGGCTTCTAAAACCTCAGATTCTGTAATTACTGCATTCAAGTCGGCACATATATCATCGGTTACTTCCCTTGCACCAGCCTGCCCACCCTCTCCCTCTCTCTCCGCTTGCCTTACAACGTCAACATTAAATAGCTGCTGAAAATGTTCAAACCACTGTGCATCAGTAACCTCCTTAGAAATCCCTGACTTTTTTCTTCCCGATAACTGCTTTACTTCCTTCCAAAATAATTTCCCATCTTTTCCCAAAGAAGCCAGATGTAAAGCTTTATTACGGCTATAGCTTATTTTCTTTGTTTTGGTTAACGTCTTATACTGTTTCCGTGCTTGTACATAAAGTTCGCGGTCTGTATCTGATTTACTAAGTCTATAATCAGTCAAGCGTTGCCGTGCAACAGTCTTCGCCGTATTACAATCATCGTCAAACCATAACGCAGGCCTACGCTGCTGTCCGCCTCCTACCAAAACCCTCTTTCTCATACACTCACTCGCTGACAACAATGCATCAGTAAACAATTTCAATGCTTCATCTACATCGTAGTCTACAACAATAAAAGCTTCTTCATACAAATCATGTAAATCATCTCTATACCAAGTTTCCAAAAAGCTCTGATCTTTAGACTGGTCCCAACACATTTTAGAAATTCATTTTGGTTTGCTTGCCTGATCTTTGTCAGAAAAATCAATATTGTTTAGGCAACTCAACACTAATGAAACAGGAAAATGTGACGAATCAACAGAAGACATGACACGTAACGAGCGAATAAAATCTGAAGTACAAATATCAATAGAAATAATGAAGTAGTCAATGGTACTACCACCTGATGTAGACACAAAAGTTAAAGAATCATCACAATCAAATTGCCGTAAGCCATTCATTATAATACAACCAAACATAGAACACATATCAAGCAGCTCTTTACCAAACGCGTTTGTTTCTTTATCATCAGAAATCCTTGCACACATTTCATAATCTGAATCTCTAAAACACACTTTATTCCAATCCTCATCAAAACTATCATCAGGCACAGCATTATTCGAACTTGTTCTAGCATTCAAATCTCCACACACAATCAAAGAGAAATCCTCATGAATAGATTCAAACAAATCAACAATGCATTGTTCTAGAATTTCAATACCATAGCCATATTCGGAAACATCCCAAAATTTGCTGTCATATGGGTGTAAATACATGCAAATCAAAAACACATTCTTATCTAAACCGAACAACGTTTTATTTATTTCCAGTACAACCGTGTGTTTATATTTAACATCAATGCGTTTCACTAGCTGTGACAATCGTTTTTTAACAAAAACCATCACACCACCCGAACATCTTGCTCCCTGCGATAATCTGACAGCCTTAGAAACATGCACATCATAGTCTTTAAACACAGGGTACTCTCGATTATCAAAATCAACAAAGGTTTCATTCAATGAAAAAATGTCAAAACTTAGCAAACAGTCAATCACATCCTTTACATCAAGTTTTTGTAACCAACCGTCACAATTCCAAGTACAAATGCGAATAGAACTTGGGCCTTGGCCACACCCATGCACATTCCACTGTAAAAAAGAAAAGGGTTTGTTTGTGATGTGTGTAGGACTGATAATTGTTTTGCAGGCAGCGTGATTTTCCTTTTCTTTTTCATTTACGTTTGGCTCACTCGTTACTGTATATAATACACGATTCATATCTGCCCCTTGACCCCCTATATCACGCGTGCTTTCAGTGCATTCATTGACAAAGTCCACACGTTCACTGACATCAGTATCGCTTACATCAATATCGCTCACAAAGTCTGTTTTCAAAGTTTCACGTGCACTCACCCGACAGTCCCTGCCTTCATGTCTCACCGGTGTCACTCTTTTTTGCCTCCCCATAAAAAAGCTCCTCTTTCTACCATGTCTATCACTAACATCTGCATACTTCAACCTTTCCCCTACAACGGAGCGGCCTAATTCCTATCTCACTTCTGCAAGGGCCTTCCTTTCACTGTCATAAGTGTACTTTTTTCCATCAATATACAGATGGTCAAAAGCTAAGCTAGCCCTTTTCTGCTCACTTCTAGCTTTCTTTAGAAAAGGCACCAAGTTACGTCGCATCTCTCTCACCCTCTGAGAAAAGTCTTCTCCAATGGAGATTTGACTTCCCTGTAGTTTCCGCTTTGCTTTCAGGATTGTCACTTTGTCTTTGAAGAAAGCACAGCGTGTAATCACCGAAAAGTCGGGCTTATTGCTCAGACGATGCACCCTATATCAAAGACAATATCATCACCCAACTCCAGCTTATCAGTGATAAATGCTTTGAGAATTGCCTCACAATCCTCGTTCGTTTCATTTTCACTCCTGCTAAGCCCATGAAAAATGAGATTATTGCGCTTTGACCTGTTTTCTAAATCATCCATCTTTGTTTCCATCTCCCGCACGCGTTCCTCCAACATGGAATTACACGCATGCAGGTCGTCATTTTCTTGGCGTAAGTCTGTCACTTCTCCTCTGAGGCCATGTATTTCTTCTTGGAGTGCTACATTGCTGTTTCGAAGATCTTGGACATCGCACTTCATCTCGTCAAACTTGTTGTTCAAAGTTTGCAGAACGCCCATCACATCCACAAGAGTTGGTTCTGCTGGTTTGTTCTGCGCACTCTCACTTCTTTCTGCACCAGTGTTCAGACGAGTTTGTCTCATTGTGTCTTGCTTTGGAGGTCCTGGGTTTAACTCGACATCTCCGCACTGAAGTAAAATACCCCCCCCCCCCCCAAAAGAGGTAAGTGAGGACCAAACCAAGTATGACACCGTTTGTCCGAGTTCGAGGGTTGCACGTTTTCACAGCCATGGCTGCCTTTTGTTTTGCTCTTTTCAACATGAAAATGTCAAATATTATGGCAAACCGACCACATACTGGCCTAAAATCTTGATTTCCGGAAGGCATGGCACAAAAACAATCCGCACCGAGACAGGCATAACGAATGGTTGCGAATGCCTTGCTAGCGTTACGAATATATTGCGATGATTACGAATGTCTTGCGAAATCTTACAAGTACGTTACAAAAAAGTTAAGAATATGACTTATTTGCGAATATTAGGAACATGTTGCTGTGTTCAAAACAAGAGACACATGGTGGCGAATGGTTAAAAACATTTAAGAATGTCTTGCGACCGTGTCCCGATCATTGTGAATTATTGGAAAATTCTATTCGCAAGGGCAATTCGGCACAGTGTAAGAGTAGCATAACAGGACGTAATGCTGCTGCTTTGGGTGTACTGGTTTGATCTTCGAAGTGTTGTTGATTTTAGTTGGCTGGGTGGATGTGTTTGTATCTTAGTGTCTATGTTTATTCCTTGTATGAATTATTTTGGTTGGTGGAAACACACAAACACAGACAAACACGCACCAAGACCGTAGAGCATCGTCAGTCCCTCGCTCTTGGAAAAGGCCGTGAAATAGACAAGTCACAGTAAAGCGCGGTAGTGGTTGCACTGAGAAGGATAGCACGCTTTTCTGTATCTCTGTTGTTTTTAACTTTCTTAGCTTTGTTTTAATTCAAACATAATATGTCTATATGTGTTTGGAATCAAGAACCGACAAGGAATAAAATGGGATTGTTTTTAAATCGATGTCAGAAATTTAATTGTAATCATATTTTGCATATCTATAATTCGTAGAGCTTGTTTTTATTCCAATTATAACATATTTATATGTATTTGGAATCCGAACATGATGAAGAATAAAATGCAGTTATAAAAAAACTAAAATGAAATTACAATTTTCAGATTTGTAATGACCATATTGGACCATATTCAATAATTATTTTGTTTAGCCTCCAAGCTGAAATGCAATAGCAAGTCCGGCCTTTGTCGAAGATTGCTTTGCCATAATTTCAAAAACATTTCATCGAAAAATAAGGGTGTGACAGGGCAGCCTTAACTTTCACAAAAAGCCGGATATGACGATATCAAATACATTTAAAAAAAAAAGAAAAAAAAGTCTAGGGATACTATTTGGTCGTTTTTGTGTGTCAAGTTTCACAAAGACCGGTCCAGTAGTTTGACTCAGAATCGATCTACTCATACACAAGTGTGTGTGTGTGTGTGTGTGTGTGTGTGTGTGTGTGTGTGTGTGTGTGTGTGTGTGTGTGTGTGTGTGTGTGTGTGTGTGTGTGTGTGTGCGTGCATAGTTGACACAACACCGCATTGCAACTGCCTTTTCAGAAACCACACACATGTAATAATTGTCCATTTACTTCAATATGTTTAATTCAATCAGCCAGAGTGAAATACACACAAAGCCCCCATAAAATATATCATTGTATAATTGCTCATTGTATAATTTCCCGGTAAAGCAACGTTTGATTGAATTTGAAATAGTGAATAATTTAACCTTATCCATATGTGTCAGCACAATTCCTTATATTCTTATGTTTGTTTAACTCCCTGCTGCCGGTACGCTTCATAGCCTGCCGCAGACTGGAAATATCGACATCAACATATTAAAGGAACACTTCTTCCCTTAAATACTTGACATCTCAGATCTGCCCATACTTTCATCTGAGAAAAGACCATCCCTTCACTGGGTTGATTTTTTTTTTAAGACACAACTGGCGTTTTAGAGATTAGCCTGTGAAACGATTCTGCTTTTTCTTCAGCGTTCCAGAAATCCTGGTGACGTGTGAGCTCGTTTGCCCATTTGGGTTCCACACACTATACTCTGAGAGCATAGTCAGCTTCACTCCGCTCCGAGTTGTTTTTTTTTACCGTATAACCAGGTTCGTTGGGCTAAGTCTGCTGTAATGCAACGTAATCCCACGAAAAAAAACCGTGAGGGGCGTACTGACCTAAATCACAGAAGCAGGCGAAGGAGCACAGTTGCTGGCTCTTTCTCATTGCAATATTTTGTACAGCTCTTGTTGAGCCTTTGTTACAAAGGTGTAAAAATAGTTTCTAGTTGATTCCAACTCTGTTCACAAAAGTACAGAGATATCAGTCGAATGAAAAATGACAAAATGCGGCAATGCAGTCATACCGTTGAGTTCATACATTTTCCACCGCAGTCTCTTGATAGCTCAGGATGCCAAAAGTGGACGAAGATTTGAGAAACTCATCTGATGTTTGAGAGGTCGACATGTAAAGAGATCGAGTGAACTGACTGACTGGTTTTTTTTTTTAATACACCGCTGTGTTTGCTATATGACTTTGATCAGGACAAAAGATCTGACTAAAATTATGATATTTTAGTGTTTGCAAGATACTGATTTTTCTTCAGACACACGCGCTGCTGCTCGTAACAATGGAATCATCATTGTCATATGCGATATGAGCATTTGTTGTTCTGAAAGTATGACACAAAGGGATTGTTGTGGTTACTTTCCATGTTCCATTCTGGCGAGGCACTTGAACACACGAACTCGCCTGTGTTACAGAGAAAGAGACGTAGAGGGTATAAACATTTTCGCACAGAAACAAATCCTTCGATCATTCTCATAACAAGTGATCAAATACTGCTTTTTCTCACGAGGAACAGATTTTGCATAGGTACAGTACCTAGTAAACGCCCGCCACCTACTTTTGAACGACATTGGTGCAAAAGGGGGGTGGGCGTACACAAGGTAGCTGCTGACCCACTCCGCCTTCACATCCCTCGCTCGAAACTCGCATCTGCTGGTAAGCGTGCATTTCCCTCCGCGGGCCCCTCCGTCTGGAACTCCCTGCCGCTTGAGCTTCGCCAGAGCCCCTCTCTTGACGCGTTCAAGAGTAGGTTGAAGACTCAGTTCTTCCCGAAGCTGGCTGCGACTTTCATGTTCGACGTGATGTGTTGTGCCCCAAAAGACATTCTTGTGCTGTGCTCTGTGAGAGGTGTTTTCTTTGTGCTTAATATTATTGTGTTTGGACCCAGCTATCGATGTGTACACTGTTGTTAAATAGACTTTGTTTGTTGTATGTTTATCAGGGTTTGCTAGTGTGTGATAGGGTTCGTGTCCGTCTGTAGATGTTCGTTTCTTTGTTAGTGTAAAGCCGAGCGGTCTTAGCTTCACATTAACTCTAACTGTCTGTGTCTGTGTCTTAGATGTTATACGTGTTTGAAGGTCATTTGTCAGGATGGCAATCTCACGACAGGACAAACAGACACACAGAATAGATACCCAAGAAGAGGCGGGTGAAGTTCAAAATTGTATTGAATCAAAACAAATCATATAAACAACTCAATACAAGGCGTAGGTTCTTTTCAGAAAGTATATATGTACATTGGTTCACTCTATTCCTGTAATTTTCCTACGACTCGAAAAATATTCTAAGTCCTAAAATGGATGAAAAATTGGGCATGACCCGTAGGTACCCTTAGCAAAATACGCTACTGAAAGCAATATCCTATGTCCTAAAATGGCTGAAAATTTGGGCAGAGGTTCGGGGCCTGAGTAAAAATAAAGTGAAAGAGTGAAGCGACGCTACTTTACTCGCCGTGTGGTAACCTGGGACTGCGGAACGTTTGTTTTTAACCCTGTTAGTTCAGTCCA
This sequence comes from Littorina saxatilis, assembly GCF_037325665.1. Taxonomy (NCBI): domain Eukaryota; kingdom Metazoa; phylum Mollusca; class Gastropoda; order Littorinimorpha; family Littorinidae; genus Littorina; species Littorina saxatilis. The sequence goes on along the minus strand of NC_090253.1, from coordinate 44,427,848 downwards.
CAGGGCGGAGTCCGGTATACCATTTAGACACTTAAGCCAGGTTGGTTGCCAAAACTCCAGATGACAATTTAGAGATAACAACAAATACTTCTCAGTACTCAGGTTGGGACCCTTCCACAACCATTCCCACCGAAGCAATGCTGTAACCCTAAGTGGGAAGTCCGGTATACCATTTAGACACTTAACCCCTTCACTGCCCACCCCGTATGTATTACGTGGTCATTTTTGGTTTGTCCTACGCCCATACACGTACTAGGTATGTGGCATTTACATCAGCACTTTTCAGGACATTTGTGAAAACTAAATGGGAGGTAACCACTGTTCAACTTCTTGATGGGGTTTAAACACAGTTCTTTCCCATTGACCAGCAAGACCAAAATGCTAATATGTGACCCTCCACCACGAATAGAGTCGCATGTCACCTCGCGCGGTTCTGCGCTAGGCTTAATAAAAGTCCGGGGAGTGTCTGGTAACAGTGTGAGGGTCACCTTAGTCATAGGCTTATAACTCAAACAGTTTTCGCTCTTTTCTAAAACGGTTTTCACTACTGGATAGAGCATAAAAAAAACTCTTTAGAAATATGTAAAAAATATGAAAATCATGCAAAGGTGACATGCGACTCATTCTGTGGTGGAGGGTCACATATACTGTGGCAGTGAAGGGGTTAAGCCAGGTTGGTTGCCAAGACTCCCCCGAACCGTTAAAATTAATATTAAAAGTCCTACGGTTTTGAGCCATTAAGGACTTGAGTGTTTGTCCGCTTTCAAAAAGAGGAAAGAAAGAAACAAAAAATAAGGAGAGGAGGGCAGGGGGTGGGGTTGAGTTGATAATGCTCTGTGGAATTTGTTAAAATGAAAAGTAGTTAAGATGTTTCTTGGTAAGAATTATAAGTCTGTATTCTATATCTTGAATAACGGGCTTGTAATATTATTTTTTTTTAATTCAAATCGAGTTAAAAAGTGGAACCTTTCAGGATCACCAATAAAACCAAATAGATGAGCAAGTAAGAGGAACACGAACAATAAATCTCAAAACTTTTTACAAATAAAAGGATTAAGATGTAAGCCACGAAGGCCGTGGTAATAAAAACAATATGTACAGTTTGGCGACTAGTGGGCCTTGGGTGAGGATATGTTGTCTAGAAGGTAGTCGCTGGAATCAGGAGGGATGGCGGGAGCCACTCGACCTCAAACTGAAACACGCTGATGTGATAATCTGGGCTTAGTTATACCCACAGCCCCATGTCCGAGTCCCTGACCAGTCGGCACAGCAGCAAGCTGTGTGACCAGCCTAGAGAACTGCTACTGCGCAGATAATCCTGGGGACTCAGACCATGGAGCTGCATATGGTCATATAAGGTTTTAAAGGTAATTCTATTTGTAGCGCATGGAGCGAAAATGTGTTGAAATGAATAGGGTTCTCCACAATGGCAGGACTTGTTAAAGATATGGAAGCGGCAGCCGCCGGCACGGAGGCGTCTGAAGATAGTGAGGAGGTTTGTTGGGAGATCGGGGTGTAGATCGTTCATATCAATGGGTTGATAGGACAGAGATGTTACGTACTGACTTCGAATGAGTTTACGGATTTTACTGTAGAACTCGGTTACTGAGTAGCCGATGTTAGTGTTAGCTGGGCTAGATTCTGCCGCTTCTTTGGCAGCGACATCCGCCAGTTCATTTCCCCGGACCCCTACGTGAGAGGGGACCCAGAGAAATGATACGGATGTGCCGGATGAGATTAACTGGTGACATATAAAGAGGATTTCTCTTTGTAGCTCTGCCCGATTTGATGTGTTTCGATGCAGAGCTTGTAATGAAGAGCGCGAGTCAGAGCAGAAAACTACCGCACGCGGTGTGACTGGGAGGTCATTTATAAAAGTGCATGCCATGAGCAAGGCAAATAGCTCGGCTGAGAATATGGAGATGTCTTTATTAAGAGTATATTTCCTTGAGATTTTGAGATCTGGGATCACAAAGGCGCAGCCAACGCTGCCGTCTGCAAATTTGGATCCGTCAGTAAAGACTTTTAAATGCTCCGAGAATTTGTAGTTTAGGGTTTCTTTTGTAACAGTAGCTAGGTAGACGGGGTTATCTTTTTTGGTAGTATTATCTTCACTGTCGTATATGATAGTAGGGGTTTCCTCAAGCCAAGGCGGGTAGGAGGGCGGGGGGACCCTGGCCAGCTCACTGACCTTCACCCCGCTATCGGCTAGAATGCGGTTTACTGTGTTCCCCCGAACCTTGAAAACTAACAGCTTATATACCTTCCATGACTGTCCCTGACGTCACAGCTAAGGAACCAATGAAAACGTCGCTATGGGATCACATAACAACATGGGGAGGGAGGGGGAGAGTTTCGAGGCTGCTGTCAGCCTCCATAGAAGCTACAGTTAAAATCCCTCAAAAATACACAAAAACTCCTGTACTAAGAAAACTACACCAGAACCGTCATAAAGAAATACATCAATAAAATGGAAATTCTTCCACGCATCATTTGATACCAAACACTCATTGGTTATCAACAATGTGAACAAAGTGCAAAACCTCTGACTATTACCTCCCAAAATAGTCATGTCACACCAAAAACGTATGTAGTTACAAGTTAACCACAATCAAACACAGTGTATATTCAACAGGCTTCTCATAATTATGTAGATGATAAACATAAAATCTCTATTCTACTAAACAAATGAATACAGAATACATGTTTATATTGAATACATGGGTAAAAGAAATAATGATATAAAAGCTACATAAAATAAAAGAGAGAGAGAGAGAGAGAGAGAAAAAAAAAAGAGAGAGAGAGAGATAGAGAGAGAGTGTGTATGTGTGTGTGTGTGTGTATGTATTCGTCTGTGTGTATCAAGTATATTATTAATATAGAAGTAAAGAATCAGGTCACATAGGAAAGGGGGGTTGGGGAGGAAGGAGGAAGGTGGATGTAGAAAAGACAATGCCCTCACTGACGCCCCACGTGCGCAAACATTCGTGACAGGAGAAACGACCTAGGGGTTAAAAAGTCAATACGTAGAGGTTACATGCCGAGTCTCAGTGATTATTAAAAATAATGGTCGAAGTTAGCGGATCATGAAAAATGCGAGCTTTAGCGAGCTTTTTCATGACCGCGAACTGAGACCATTATTTTTTATAATCCCTGAGACGAGGTGTGTAACCTCTTTATTCCTCCTTTCTTCAGTTATTCAAAGAAAAGAGGAGTTTTTTTGCGAAAGTTTGATCGAATCCTATTCTCTCAACCAGTCAACCTGCGCAGGCGATCGATTAATGCGCGGTTGTATAGTTCCGTGCAAATCATTCCATTCTGTTAACACTTCTTGTCAGTTTTCCTATTTTGGACTAAAATCAAGTACACAGATATGCTGTTATTCTGCTGTGGCGGCAAAGGCAGATATTGTGTGTTCTGTATATGTTTTGGTATCGCATAGGATAATGTTTTTTCGTCAAATGGGACTAGCAGACGACTTGAACTTTTGCACCCGTGTTCCAACGTTAAAAACTGTATGAAGTTCAGTTTTTTTGGGAAAATAGTGTATGAAACCGCTTTATGTTGTTTAAATGGATGAGATGTGTGCATTTGGTTGCGTGTGATCTGTTTATTAAATGAAATATTGTTGAAAACTGACCGTCGGATTGCAGTCTGTTGTCGAAGAAACTGAGTGAAAAGAAGGGGAACTACTCTTGTCGCTAGACAAAGTATGAGTTACTTGCCTTGGGAAATTGCTTGTGATGAACGGTTTGAGCACGGCAGATCTAGATTCAGAAAACAACCGAACTCATGGATTTTATATGGAGATTCACGTGTTCAGGCCTGTAGTTGTTAATTTAAATGCTGTATGTTTGTATTGTTTGCTCCAGAGATGTATACTTCGTACATTAGAGCGTTCGGAACTTTTCAGTCGCAAAAAGTAGTACCGAAACAGAACAACTTCTCAACCCATTGCACTATCGAGGATTCAGGCTGTTGCTGGGTCGTTATTTGTTTGGTTGCTGGGTCATTATCGAAAAATAACTACCCCTACAAGTTTACAGAGGTAAAGAAGCAGAAGGGGGGGGGGGGGGAATACAGAAAGGTTACATGTTACGGCGCCATCGTGTCAACCGCGAGAGAACAATGGAAAAGTACTTTATCATACCTATCTCCGAACATTTACTGAACAAAAGAACAAATATGATTTTAGAGTGTGAATCTTAATTCCACACAGTTTCAATACTAAGTTAGATAATATATTCTGCTCTATACGCTTTCTCTTCTTCTTCACTCTATAAACTTTAAGAAGAAAATTGCATATGGAGAAAAGACAAAAAATATTCCTGTACTCGCTTTTCTCCACATTAGTCCTGTGTTGACAACTCTTAGACAAGCGCTTAGAACTGTACCCACGGAATGCGCGCTATATAAGCTTCCTATTGATTGATTGATTGACAGTATATGCTACCGGCTCGCCTCTAGCTCTGCGTTCGACAGCTGCCGCATGATGAACATATGCTACATATACTTCCAAAAGTTAACAGATAATGACAATACAGAAACTATAAATGAATCGGCAAAACTCACGCAAAAAAAAACCACACACACACACAATAACAGCAAACTATTCTGATACAATAGTAGCTAATCACAGCACGGACTTATTACCTCTTCACGCAACCAAAGGGAAGTAAGCGCTCTATATGCATACGACATGTGTAATGGAGTAAGCGAGAGTTATCTGGAACCAATCTCCTGGCACCTGAGAGAATCACCTCTGCACACGTGTTTTACCTGCGTATTTTCTTTCATACATTATTTCTACCCAGACAATGCACAGGATACATCTGCTCTCTCTCTCTCTCTCTCTCTCTCTCTCTCTCTCTCTCTCTCTCTGTGTCTCTCTCTCTCTCTCTCTGTCTCTCTGTCTCTCTGTCTCTCTCTCTCTCTCTCTGTATTGTTCATTCACAGCTTCAATTGTCTCCACTACAGTGATGAAAAAGCTCCTCAAATAAATGGACACCTCGCTTGAAAAAACAACAACCTCCTGCTGTCACTGTCATTATTATCTCGACAAAAATGTGCCTGTCAAGATACCCCACTTGCAATGTTCCAACACTTTTCGCTGGTCCAAATGGTATCCTTTCACCACAGGCACCACTGTCTATACAGTAACACCGCTGTTCCAAATATTGTGCAACACAAGTAACCAGCATAAAACATGTGTCCGCGTACATTACCCCTTCTTTGTATTAGAACACAGCATTGGCCCCTGTTGATTTCAATCAACCAATTTTCTTGTCACAACTTTATAAACTGGCTTCGCATGCGATTATTCACTGGCGAAGTTAAACCACTTACACGCCTTACATGTTCATTGTTTTTGCTGTTGAGGTACCGTATTGACTTAATTAATGTTTAAAGACGTTTTATGAAGAACAAATGATTTATCAAATGTTCAGTGTCAAGGCTGTTAAAAAATCGTTAAATCCTATTTCTTCACTGATTCTTATGAAATTTTAAAGGTAGGTTTGTTGTCCCCAACTTATTTTCACTCCATACTTTTCCAGAAGAAAAACATAATTTTGGCAGTTAAAAACCGTTAAATTTCAATTCTTCACCGATATTTATGAAATTTTGTGGGTAGGTTCGTTGTCCCCAACTGATTTTCACTCTATACTTTTCCAGAAGAAAGACATAATTTTGGCAGTTAAAAAACGTTAAATTTCAATTCTTCACCTATCTTTATGAAATTTAGTGGGTGGGTCCGTTGTCCCAAACTGAATTTTAAGACATACTTTTCCATACAAAAAACCTTATTTTTGGCAGTTAAAAACCGTTAAATCTCAATTCTTCATCGATATTTATGAAATTTTGTGGGTAGGTTCGTTGTCCCCAACTGATTTTCACTCCATACTTTTCCATAAGAAAAACATTATTTTGGCAGTTAAAAACCGTTACATTTAAATTTTCACCTATCTTTATGAAATTTAGTGGGTGGGTCCGTTGTCCCAAACTGAATTTCAAGACAAACTATTCCAGTCAAAAAAACTTATTTTTGGCAGTTAAAAACCGTTAAGTCTCAATTCTACACCGATATTTATGACATTTTGTGGGTAGGTTTGTTGTCAGATTTGACATGATGGCAGAATTGAAAGTGTGAGATATCCTGATGTTTCACAATTTATGCTGCATAATTCAGCCCCATAGGCGCTTGAATTTTAGGTGGAGTTGGGTTTTTTTTCAGCCCAAACCAGTAACCCCCACATGGTTTTCATGTCCCTTTCTGAGAGACTTCAAGAAGTTTCAATTTGACGTCATGATTAGCCTGCCGCATTAGCAAGTATGAAAACACGTCATCGATGACACATTTTAAGACAGAGAGAGAGAGAGAGAGAGAGAGAGAGAGAGAGAGAGAGAGAGAGAGAGAGAGAGAGAGAGAGAGAGAGAGAGAGAGAGAGAGAGAGAGAGAGAGAGAGAGAGAGAGAATCATGTACACACAGATGGACGACTTCGCTTGGGGTATGTACTGCCCGGCAGTACACATCTACTTTATCCAAGCGGAGCGCGGGCGAAGCCCGCGCGTAGCGAGGTAGTTTTTTTTTCATCTCCCAGCACTGAAAATTTTTTTGCCAAGTGGTGTCTGTCTGTGAACATTGTTCTAGAATTCATCTTTTAGCACAATATTAGCGACACTGTTTGGACCATTCTATTAAAATTAGGCGTACAAACTGATTTTGTTTCGGGGAATCCTCTCAGAGGATCAGAATTTTCATATAATATCATCGGAAGCTGTTACAACGGGAAAATGTGAAACTTTTGTCACTTTTTAACATGGAATTTCATCTTTGAGCGTTTCAAGCGGACTTTAATAAAATAGTTATTTGCGAATTAAGCAGCGGAAGACACTCACCGGTTCAACATGTGTATGGTCATTAAACCTCAAAACATTTCAGTAAGTGGTTTAGACAAACACCTCCGACATGTGAGGGTGACTGGTTTGTAGCTGAAGAGTTTTTTTCTAAAGTGTGTTCTAAATACAAATGACGTACTGGTAAAGATGTAATGAGTTGTTCTAATCTTGTTCTTGGAACTCTTGCTGTTCCAAGCTTGTTCTTAGCAAGTCTTGGTGACGAGAACAAAGACTATCAATGAAATCTTTAGAAATAACCTCTGACAACGACGACGATGACGACGACGACGACGATAACAACAACAACAACAAATGACATCGACGACGACGACGACAACAACAACAACAACAACAACAACAACAACAACAACAAAAACAACAACACGAGAACAACAACAATCACGACAACGAACATGACAACAACAACACCAACAACTACGACGACAACTACAACGACTGGGTTATGATGACATCACCAATGATTTATCAAATGTTCAGTGTCAAGGCTGTTAAAAAATCGTTAAATCCTATTTCTTCACTGATTCTTATGAAATTTTAAAGGTAGGTTTGTTGTCCCCAACTTATTTTCACTCCATACTTTTCCAGAAGAAAAACATAATTTTGGCAGTTAAAAACCGTTAAATTTCAATTCTTCACCGATATTTATGAAATTTTGTGGGTAGGTTCGTTGTCCCCAACTGATTTTCACTCTATACTTTTCCAGAAGAAAGACATAATTTTGGCAGTTAAAAAACGTTAAATTTCAATTCTTCACCTATCTTTATGAAATTTAGTGGGTGGGTCCGTTGTCCCAAACTGAATTTTAAGACATACTTTTCCAGACAAAAAACCTTATTTTTGGCAGTTAAAAACCGTTAAATCTCAATTCTTCATCGATATTTATGAAATTTTGTGGGTAGGTTCGTTGTCCCCAACTGATTTTCACTCCATACTTTTCCAGAAGAAAAACATAATTTTGGCAGTTAAAAACCGTTACATTTAAATTTTCACCTATCTTTATGAAATTTAGTGGGTGGGTCCGTTGTCCCAAACTGAATTTCAAGACAAACTATTCCAGTCAAAAAAACTTATTTTTGGCAGTTAAAAACCGTTAAGTCTCAATTCTACACCAATTAAGACTGTTAGCTTCAGTCGCTTCCTGTAACGTTGATCAAACGCCAGCATTCTAGCCTGTTGATACACAGTTGCTACAATTCTGAGTGACCTGCTGCAGCACAGCTGGTCTCGGCTTAAAAAATCTTGGTCAACATAGGTGGGGTACAAAGTGTTAAAATAAAGCGTCCTTCCAAAATCGATGACAGGTCCCCAGAGTATTCACAAAATCATATGGTACTGGAAGCCTTGCATGGCTACGAAAAAGATGTCCACGCCTACATGAAGAAGTATCCTTCACGGCTTTAGCGGAAACAGTCGGCTGGGGATGAGGACAGCAGCTAATGGGGAACCTATGTAAAACATATAGACAAGAAAAAAAATATGTGTCAATGGGAAAACAAAGAAAGAAGTAGAGAAGGACCTCCCCACCTTAACACAGTGAAAAGGAAAAACACATGTGAATGTACTTATGTTTTAAATCCCCCAAAGACTATCAATGAAATCTTTAGAAATAACCTCTGACAACGACGACGATGACGACGACGACGACGATAACAACAACAACAACAAATGACATCGACGACGACGACGACAACAACAACAACAACAACAACAACAACAACAACAACAACAACAACAAAAACAACAACACGAGAACAACAACAATCACGACAACGAACATGACAACAACAACACCAACAACTACGACGACAACTACAACGACTGGGTTATGATGACATCACCAATGATTTATCAAATGTTCAGTGTCAAGGCTGTTAAAAAATCGTTAAATCCTATTTCTTCACTGATTCTTATGAAATTTTAAAGGTAGGTTTGTTGTCCCCAACTTATTTTCACTCCATACTTTTCCAGAAGAAAAACATAATTTTGGCAGTTAAAAACCGTTAAATTTCAATTCTTCACCGATATTTATGAAATTTTGTGGGTAGGTTCGTTGTCCCAAACTGAATTTTAAGACATACTTTTCCAGACAAAAAACCTTATTTTTGGCAGTTAAAAACCGTTAAATCTCAATTCTTCATCGATATTTATGAAATTTTGTGGGTAGGTTCGTTGTCCCCAACTGATTTTCACTCCATACTTTTCCAGAAGAAAAACATAATTTTGGCAGTTAAAAACCGTTACATTTAAATTTTCACCTATCTTTATGAAATTTAGTGGGTGGGTCCGTTGTCCCAAACTGAATTTCAAGACAAACTATTCCAGTCAAAAAAACTTATTTTTGGCAGTTAAAAACCGTTAAGTCTCAATTCTACACCAATTAAGACTGTTAGCTTCAGTCGCTTCCTGTAACGTTGATCTAACGCCAGCATTCTAGCCTGTTGATACACAGTTGCTACAATTCTGAGTGACCTGCTGCAGCACAGCTGGTCTCGGCTTAAAAAATCTTGGTCAACATAGGTGGGATACAAAGTGTTAAAATAAAGCGTCCTTCCAAAATCGATGACAGGTCCCCAGAGTATTCACAAAATTATATGGTACTGGAAGCCTTGCATGGCTACGAAAAAGATGTCCACGCCTACATGAAGAAGTATCCTTCACGGCTTTAGCGGAAACAGTCGGCTGGGGATGAGGACAGCAGCTAATGGGGAACCTATGTAAAACATATAGACAAGAAAAAAAATATATGTCAATGGGAAAACAAAGAAAGAAGTAGAGAAGGACCTCCCCACCTTAACACAGTGAAAAGGAAAAACACATGTGAATGTACTTATGTTTTAAATCCCCCCCCCCCCCCCCCAATTAAGACCAGTTATCCAAGATATTTTTCAGTCTTCAAAGGAGAATTTCACTGTTCTCACGGAACCCTCAAGAAAACTAAGCTGTGCTAATATATTATAATTATAACTGCAAACATCCCTCAAATTCAATATTGCAAGCCACTATACATTCCTCATAAAGGCACATTCCTTCATGCTCACGTGTGAAAACTAACATAAGTTTACAAGTGTGTATCTATTTATAATAATAATAAAGTAGATGTGTACTGCCGGGCAGTACATACCCCAAGCGAAGTCGTCCATCTGTGTGTACATGATTCTCTCTCTCTCTCTCTCTCTCTCTCTCTCTCTCTCTCTCTCTCTCTCTCTCTCTCTCTCTCTCTCTCTCTCTCTCTCTCTCTCTCTCTCTCTGTCTTAAAATGTGTCATCGATGACGTGTTTTCATACTTGCTAATGCGGCAGGCTGATCATGACGTCAAATTGAAACTTCTTGAAGTCTCTCAGAAAGGGACATGAAAACCATGTGGGGGTTACTGGTTTGGGCTGAAAAAAAACCCAACTCCACCTAAAATTCAAGCGCCTATGGGGCTGAATTATGCAGCATAAATTGTGAAACATCAGGATATCTCACACTTTCAATTCTGCCATCATGTCAAATCTGACAACAAACCTACCCACAAAATGTCATAAATATCGGTGTAGAATTGAGACTTAACGGTTTTTAACTGCCAAAAATAAGTTTTTTTGACTGGAATAGTTTGTCTTGAAATTCAGTTTGGGACAACGGACCCACCCACTAAATTTCATAAAGATAGGTGAACATTTAAATGTAACGGTTTTTAACTGCCAAAATTATGTTTTTCTTCTGGAAAAGTATGGAGTGAAAATCAGTTGGGGACAACGAACCTACCCACAACATTTCATAAATATCGATGAAGAATTGAGATTTAACGGTTTTTAACTGCCAAAAATAAGGTTTTTTGTCTGGAAAAGTATGTCTTAAAATTCAGTTTGGGACAACGGACCCACCCACTAAATTTCATAAAGATAGGTGAAGAATTGAAATTTAACGTTTTTTAACTGCCAAAATTATGTCTTTCTTCTGGAAAAGTATAGAGTGAAAATCAGTTGGGGACAACGAACCTACCCACAAAATTTCATAAATATCGGTGAAGAATTGAAATTTAACGGTTTTTAACTGCCAAAATTATGTTTTTCTTCTGGAAAAGTATGGAGTGAAAATAAGTTGGGGACAACAAACCTACCTTTAAAATTTCATAAGAATCAGTGAAGAAATAGGATTTAACGATTTTTTAACGGCCTTTAAATCATTGGTGATGTCATCATAACCCAGTCGTTGTAGTTGTCGTCGTAGTTGTTGGTGTTGTTGTTGTCATGTTCGTTGTCGTGATTGTTGTTGTTCTCGTGTTGTTGTTTTTGTTGTTGTTGTTGTTGTTGTTGTTGTTGTTGTTGTTGTTGTTGTTGTTGTTGTTGTTGTCGTCGTCGTCGTCGATGTCATTTGTTGTTGTTGTTGTTGTTATCGTCGTCGTCGTCGTCATCGTCGTCGTTGTCAGAGGTTATTTCTAAAGATTTCATTGATAGTCTTTGTTCTCGTCACCAAGACTTGCTAAGAACAAGCTTGGAACAGCAAGAGTTCCAAGAACAAGATTAGAACAACTCATTACATCATTACCAGTACGTCATTTGTATTTAGAACACACTTTAGAAAAAAACTCTTCAGCTACAAACCAGTCACCCTCACATTTCCGAGGTGTTTGTCTAAACCACTTACTGAAATGTTTTGAGGTTTAATGACCATACACATGTTGAACCGGTGAGTGTCTTCCGCTGCTTAATTCGCAAATAACTATTTTATTAAAGTCCGCTTGAAACGCTCAACGATGAAATTCCATGTTAAAAAGTGACAAAAGTTTCACATTTTCCCGTTGTAACAGCTTCCGATGATATTATATGAAAATTCTGATCCTCTGAGAGGATTCCCCGAAACAAAATCAGTTTGTACGCCTAATTTTAATAGAATTGTCCAAACAGTGTCACTAATATTGTGCTAAAAGATGAATTCTAGAACAATGTCCAGACAGACACCACTTGGCCAAAAAAATTTCAGTGCTGGGAGATGAAAAAAAAAACTACCTCGCTACGCGCGGGCTCCGCCCGCGCTCCGCTTGGATAAAGTAGATGTGTACTGCCGGGCAGTACATACCCCAAGCGAAGTCGTCCATCTGTGTGTACATGATTCTCTCTCTCTCTCTCTCTCTCTCTCTCTCTCTCTCTCTCTCTCTCTCTCTCTCTCTCTCTCTCTCTCTCTCTCTCTCTCTCACTCTCTCTCTCTCTCTCTCTCTCTCTCTCTCTCTCACTCTCTCTCTCTGTCTTAAAATGTGTCATCGATGACGTGTTTTCATACTTGCTAATGGGGCAGGCTAATCATGACGTCAAATTGAAACTTCTTGAAGTCTCTCAGAAAGGGACATGAAAACCATGTGGGGGTTACTGGTTTGGGCTGAAAAAAAACCCAACTCCACATAAAATTCAAGCGCCTATGGGGCTGAATTATGCAGCATAAATTGTGAAACATCAGGATATCTCACACTTTCAATTCTGCCATCATGTCAAATCTGACAACAAACCTACCCACAAAATGTCATAAATATCGGTGTAGAATTGAGACTTAACGGTTTTTAACTGCCAAAAATAAGTTTTTTTGACTGGAATAGTTTGTCTTGAAATTCAGTTTGGGACAACGGACCCACCCACTAAATTTCATAAAGATAGGTGAACATTTAAATGTAACGGTTTTTAACTGCCAAAATTATGTTTTTCTTCTGGAAAAGTATGGAGTGAAAATCAGTTGGGGACAACGAACCTACCCACACAATTTCATAAATATCGATGAAGAATTGAGATTTAACGGTTTTTAACTGCCAAAAATAAGGTTTTTTGTCTGGAAAAGTATGTCTTAAAATTCAGTTTGGGACAACGGACCCACCCACTAAATTTCATAAAGATAGGTGAAGAATTGAAATTTAACGTTTTTTAACTGCCAAAATTATGTCTTTCTTCTGGAAAAGTATAGAGTGAAAATCAGTTGGGGACAACGAACCTACCCACAAAATTTCATAAATATCGGTGAAGAATTGAAATTTAACGGTTTTTAACTGCCAAAATTATGTTTTTCTTCTGGAAAAGTATGGAGTGAAAATAAGTTGGGGACAACAAACCTACCTTTAAAATTTCATAAGAATCAGTGAAGAAATAGGATTTAACGATTTTTTAACAGCCTTGACACTGAACATTTGATAAATCATTGGTGATGTCATCATAACCCAGTCGTTGTAGTTGTCGTCGTAGTTGTTGGTGTTGTTGTTGTCATGTTCGTTGTCGTGATTGTTGTTGTTCTCGTGTTGTTGTTTTTGTTGTTGTTGTTGTTGTTGTTGTTGTTGTTGTTGTTGTTGTTGTCGTCGTCGTCGTCGTCGATGTCATTTGTTGTTGTTGTTGTTATCGTCGTCGTCGTCGTCATCGTCGTCGTTGTCAGAGGTTATTTCTAAAGATTTCATTGATAGTCTTTGTTCTCGTCACCAAGACTTGCTAAGAACAAGCTTGGAACAGCAAGAGTTCCAAGAACAAGATTAGAACAACTCATTACATCATTACCAGTACGTCATTTGTATTTAGAACACACTTTAGAAAAAAACTCTTCAGCTACAAACCAGTCACCCTCACATTTCCGAGGTGTTTGTCTAAACCACTTACTGAAATGTTTTGAGGTTTAATGACCATACACATGTTGAACCGGTGAGTGTCTTCCGCTGCTTAATTCGCAAATAACTATTTTATTAAAGTCCGCTTGAAACGCTCAAAGATGCAATTCCATGTTAAAAAGTGACAAAAGTTTCACATTTTCCCGTTGTAACAGCTTCCGATGATATTATATGAAAATTCTGATCCTCTGAGAGGATTCCCCGAAACAAAATCAGTTTGTACGCCTAATTTTAATAGAATTGTCCAAACAGTGTCGCTAATATTGTGCTAAAAGATGAATTCTAGAACAATGTTCACAGACAGACACCACTTAGCAAAAAAAATTTCAGTGCTGGGAGATGAAAAAAAAAACTACCTCGCTACGCGCGGGCTCCGCCCGCGCTCAGCTTGGATAACGGGCATTTATAAAGCGCCTTATCAGAAGTTCAAAGTGCGTGACAACAATACATGTATTAAAAAAATGCATACAATCACTGTCAGATTCAAACAACACATCATGCACATCTCACATCCCCAGACTCTATGCTAAGGCCAAAACAAAAAAATTGTCTGTTTACGGTATCCCGACCGACCCTATTTTTTCGCGCGACCCTAGACTTTTTTTGGCATTTAGGGAAGAAAAGAAAAAAGTCTGTTTTTTGGCAAAATAATTTAAAAATATGTTTTTTTGGGAAGAAACAAAATAAAAATAAAAATCCCGACCTACCGACCCTATTTTTACATTTAGTCAAGTTTTGACTAAATGTTTTAACGTAGAGGGGGGAATCGAGACGAGGGTGTGGTGTATGTGTGTGTGTGTGTGTGTCTGTCTGTGCGTGTGTGTGTGTGTGTAGAACGATTCAGACTAAACTACTGGACCAATCTTTATGAAATTTTACATGAGAGTTCCTGGGTATGATATCCTCAGACATTTTTTTAATTTTTTTGATAAATGTCTTTGATGACGTCATATCCGGCTTTTTGTAAAAGTTGAGGCGGCACTGTCACACCCTCATTTTTCAATCAAATTGATTGAAATTTTGGCCAAACAATCTTCAACAAAAGCCGGACTACGGTATTGCATTTCAGCTTGGTGGCTTAAAAAGTAATTAATGACTTTGGTCATTAAAAATCTGAAAATTGTAAAAAAACAAATAATAATAATAAAACGATCCAATTCACCAAATTTACGTTCATCTTATTCTTCATCATTTCCTAATTCCAAACACATATAAATATGTTATATATATTTGGATTAAAAACAAGCTCTGAAAATTAAAACAAAACAAATTATGATCAAAATTACATTTTCTAAATCAATTTAAAAACACTTTCATCTTATTCCTTGTCGGTTCCTGATTCCAAACACATAGATATGATATGTTTGGATTAAAAACACGCTCATAGAGTTAAAACGAAGAGAGGTACAGAAAAGCGTGCTATCCTTCTCAGCGCAACTACTACCGCGCTATTCTTGTCAATTTCACTGCCTTTGCCACGAGCGGTGGACTGACGATGCTACGAGTATACGGTCTTGCTGAAAAATTGCATTGCGTTCAGTTTCATTCTCTGAGTTCGACAGCTTGACTAAATGTTGTATTTTCGCCTTACGCGACTTGTTTTTGGCCTATGTTACCGTAAACAGACTATTTTTGTTGGCTCACGTAAGTGTAGCCTATGCGATGCTAACTATTGTCTGTCTGTGCGTGCGTGCGTGCGTATGTATGTATGTCTGTGGTAGAAACTTTAACATTTGACTGAACACCGAAATACTAATTTTACCTGGTTATTATTTAAGCAACAGCTTCAAAGTATTGAAGCAATGATCAAGATTTCGTCGGCACGTATGTAGTTAAAGCGTGTATCCAAAGAAAACGGGTGGTGGGGGGTTTTGGGGGGGTAAAAACAGGTGACTGGTTTGTGTCGTGTGTGGTATGTAGACCAGGTCAGGGGTCAAGGTTAGGTCAGATCGCGTGAAGGATTGTGGTATAGATACAGTTATCACCGAGCTGCAGTTCGCCGATTCGGAGAAGACGATTTTACATTGTTCGGTTTCGTAGCTCCAGAAAAATAGATAAAGAAGATACCAAAGGAGATTTCCTACAGGTTAATCTACACAGCGTGTTTACAGTGTCTGCGCGAGGAAGCGCAGCGCTGTCGAAAGCGCAGTGTCGATCTGGCCATCTCAGGCAGTCGTGTCCCCGTAAGTAGGCTACAGACAGACAGATCTAGATCTAGTGTCTCGCACTCTTGCATCGTGTCACCTATGCTTACTGTGTGTGTGTATGTGTGACGGAGTGATTGAGTTTGTGTTACTGTTTGTTGATTTCTTACGTGAGCCTTGAAGGCTTCGCCTCTTGTTTTTGTTTGGCCTAAGGAACTATCCGTAATGTTGTTGGAACAAGTGAGTTTTCAAATTGGACTTAAAAGATGAAATGGATGGAGAGTGACGTAATTGAAAGGGGAGTGAATTCCATAACTGAGGGCCATGATACGAAAACGTGCAGAAGCCATGGGCCTTGCGTTTAAAGCGACCTTGACGGAGAAGTCGAGCATCAGAAGAAGAACGAAGGGTGCGAGAGGGAGTGTAGAGGGAGACCAGTTCCGAAAGATAGGCAGGTGCCGATTCAGAGATGATCTTGTAGCAGAAGCAGGCAGCTTTATACCTAATACGTTCAGACACAGGAAGCCAGTGAAGTTCTTTCATGAGAGGAAACAGGTAGAGATAGAGCTTCGAACTGGTCCATGGACTACACATGAAAATACAAGAAGCAATGGTCGTGCAACACTCCCACTATTCTTGTTTCAAAAATAGTGTTAGATAAACATAGTACATGTCTTCTTACCATCCCGAAGAAGGCAGTTACATGCCGAAATATTGATACAAAAGTACCTAACCTGGTTACTGGTGTGTTTTCGTTTTTATTTAAACATAGTACATATGACCCACTTACATCCGGTTAGTCTGGACTTGGATTGGAATGTTAGGCTTTGATTTTGCTGACATAGGGTCATGCACACGCTTTGCATAGGATGCCAATGTCAACTCGTTCACATCGGTGTAATGTACATAGTAACTCAGTATCCATTTCATGATTACATGATTTATTGTCGTGTTGAATGTAATGCAGAGGTATGGATTTTGTACTAATTACTGTACACTGAAAAAACCGTTGTTTATTTGTTGTTGTGTTAAATGAAACAGGCACTACTCTGCACTAACTTAGACGACGACTAATCACGGTGAATATGTGTTATCTCCTTTGACTATATTACTAAGTTGAAAAATGTATCGTTTTATTTTGTAGTATCAAATCGCTTTTGGGGGAAAAGAAAATAATTAGTACGGAAGTTCTTACTTGCGAACATGTCAGATACAAAATATCCTTCTGAACATGATTTTATTTTCTCAGTGTAATATTATTTTCAAAAGTAAATGAATAACGTTTTCATATTAGGGAGATTTAAAAGACAGCACGTTTCGTTTTGCAGCTCGTTTCGTTTGGTGAATGAGTCACCCCGCGAAACGGAACGTGAAACGAGACGGCATAGGCCGCAGACAAGATTTAGATGTATTCACGTTTCGTTTCGGAATGAAGGAAGGGCGATAAATCTTCAAGTGAAATTATCACGTCTGTCCTCGATCAGAATGGAAAAAAAAACCTAGGAGGTGGTCCAGAATCGGGCATACTTTGATTATTTTCAGTCCAAATAAATCACACAGACTTTGTTTATACAAAATCACATACGAAGCCAGAATAAAAATTCGATGCGATGACCTACTTCTGCTTCGCCATTTGCTTTCTCACCATGAAGTTGGATAAATGTACCAGGATCAGCACCCTTCAAAATATTTCAGTTCACAACAGTTGTCTACCTCCAATGAACACATTCTCAGCGCTGAAAGACTGTGAATATTCAAATATAAAGTAGAAAATTTGATTTGTAATAATATAAGGAATAAAAACAAATTAAAAAAAAATTAAAATAAAAAGCTGAAACTAATGTGTTGTTGCACACGGTTCTCTCCCTCTTTTGCATTGTGGGCCGCTCATGGCTTCCCTGTCTCATGGAAAGCTGAGTGTCTCACACAGATCTATCCTCTTCAGCAATTTGGGCCAGCACCTGCTTCAAAAGGCGCTCGTCCCGGCCCCGCCTCCGTCTCTCCAGCAGCATGTTGATGGTGTAGAGAAAGGGGTTGAGGGCGGAGTTGAGCGGCAGCACCAGGATGGCCAGACCAACGCTGACCTCCCCTGGCACGGCCACGCCCCTGGCGGCCAGCAGGCCCAGCAGACCAATGGGGAACCAGCACAGGAAGTCGGACAGCGCCACGCTCACCAGGCGGCGAGCGATCCTCAGGTCCGCGGATTTCCTAGAACTGTCCGTGACGGCCACGCTGTTGGTTGGAACATAATGGTATTGATAATGTTCACACATTACAGTCAAGACCATAATATTTTAACTATATATCTACAACCAAACATCATCCTCTCAGTTTGATATTGTATTTATATGTTCACATGTCAACGACACATTTAAGATGGAGAACAATAATCAAGACATTTATCATCAGTGCTTTTCTCCCTTGAAATTGTTAGGGCAGGGCTTTAGTGATCAAGTGTGGACTTCTTTACTTTTTTCCAACCTAATGAAAATACAAGAAACAGAAAAATCAGAGTAGAAACGTAAAACCCTGAAGTAAACCAACCATTCAATCGGTATTGTTTTTTGTGTTTTTCTCAGTATAATAATCAAAACTGTTACGAAAATCTCCATGAAAACAAGTACATGTACAATGTTGTAGTTAGTTCTTTTTGGGCCATTTGATGCCATTATGTTGATTGACATCGTGGTGTAAATGTATACTAATGGTTTGACACTGTCAAGGGAAAAGTGTCAAATACCTTCCTTCTCGTGCAAACACTAATGTTAATCAATATAAATTCGTCTAGACTTTAACATGTGATAAGTGCATCCTCAAACTTAGCTCCGTACCACACTTAAAGCAGCTGGCTGTTTTATGTGCATACTGGACATATTTTGCAGCATTGTTCGCAGATTTCAAAAAGCGCTAACTAAAACAAAAATTCCAAAGAAAGCAGCGAGACTGTTGATACTATGTGACCAGTTGTACGGATTCTTTCGCATGTAAACACCTAAACTTCTTCTTCTTCTTCTTCTTCTTCTTCTTCTTCTTCTTCTTCTTCTTCTTCTTCTTCTTCTTCTTCTTCTTCTTCTTCTTCTTCTTCGTTCATGGGCTTATACTCCCACGTTCACTCATGTTTTTAGCACGAGTGGATGTTTACGTGTATGACCGTTTTTACCCCGCCATTCAGGCAACATACGCCGATTTCGGGTGAGACATCTGGGTATTTTCGTGTTTCTATAACCCACCGAACTCTGACATGGATCACAGGATCTTTTCCGTGCGCACTTGGTCTTGTGCTTGCGTGTACACACGAAGGGGGTTAAGTCACTAACAGGTATGCACATACGTTGACCTAGGAGATCGGAAAAATCTCCACTCTTAACCCACCAGGCGGCAGCGACCGGGATTCGAACTCACGACCTCCCGATTAGGAGGCCGACGTCTTACCACCACGCCACTGCACCCGTCTAAACACCTAAACGAATCTTTTGTGATTTACATGACGGCCTACACGGTAAGGAAGATGACTTAAAACCAACTGACCTGTCTATGCTGTTGGCGCTGATGGCGGCGTAGATTGACGCCTGGCCCACGGCGATGAGCATGAAGAGAACAAAGTTGAGGACGATGATGACACCGAAGGCGTACTGCTGGCCGGGGAAGTCTCCGCGAGTGACGGGCAGCGGTATGCAGATCCCCGTGCGGCTGTAGAATGACCAGTGTGACGTCACAGGCAGCAGGGGCACAGCGGCCATCACCATGGCAACCAGCCAAACGCCCGTGCACGTGAGGTGGGCAGAGCGAGTGTTGAAGCGCAGCGAGCTTAGCGGGAAGCGCAGCACCAGGAAGCGGTCCAGCGTGATCAGGCAGATGATGAGGGCCGACACCTCGTTGGACACCAGCGACAGGTACCCCGCCACACCACACCCGGCGCTGTGCCTCCACCCCACGTCATCCCACAGGTAGCTACCCCGGTACAGGCGGTCAGCCACCCCGATCACGGCCAAGTACACCCCCATCAGAAAGTCGGAAAGGGACAGGTGGGTGACGAAGACGCTGAAGCCCGACTTGCTGCTCTTGAGGTAGAGCGTTCTGACTACGAAGCAGCCCACGTTGCCCAGCAGGGCCAGGGCGGCGAAGATGGACAAGAAGACTCGGTACAGGTCAGAGCGGAGCAAAGACTCACACGACGACAATTCGTCAAAGGGAGCCCTGCAGTTGACCAGGTTGAAGCCAGGGGGCAAGGTGGCCTGACAGCACAGCTTGTAGTTGTCAGCGGCCACAGACTGCAGCCGGTCCAGGCCGGAAAGTAGGTCACGCGGAAAGTGGGTCATGGGGCAACCTTCAGTGTCCAGAACGCGGAGAGCGGGAAGTGAGAGCAGGCCTTGTCCGGTGATGCGATCCACTCCGCAGTGAGAGAGATTCAGGGTGTGCAGGCCTGGGAAGATAGAAAACTTCTCCGAGTCCAGTGTGGTCATGTGCACGCCAGACACGTCCAACGTTATCACAGCAGGGAAAGACAGATTTTGAGAATGTGAGTCAAACAAAGACTGGAGCGGGTTTCCAGACAAGAACAGGTGTTGAAGATTGGGCAGTCCGCGAAGATGACCCGCGCTGACGTCATGCAGGCGGTTGTGGCTGAGGTCAAGGCTGCGGAGGTTAGGGAAGGTCAGGTTGCCGACACTCCCAAGGCCGCACCCTGACACGCTCAGGTGGATCAGGAGCGTGTGATCAATCACCCGTGACGGCGTCAGAGCGCTGCCGCTGGCGTCGAGGTATCTGATGTCTGGGTGAAGCATGTCTGCCGGGAAGGGCGTGTGACAGACAACACTCAGTCCGTGGCACGTGCAACCTGGTGGGCAGGCGATAGCACAGAACAGCTCGTCGTCGTCCTGCGGACACTGGTACACGCCGTCGCACACGTGTGTTGGGTGCAAGCAGACACTGGAGCCGCGGCAACGATACAGACCACGACACGACACTCTCCCACACCCCGCCTCGTCCTCTCTACCGGGGCAGTCGTTCACGCCGTTACAGAGGAGGAAGAGGGGCAGGCAGTAGCCGTCGTCCGCACACTGGAAGTGTGTTTCTGGACACGGCGAGGAGGAGCTGTTCGCGTCCAAGGACTGAGACAATGGAGTGATGAGGAAGGGGAACTGGTCATTCTTTGTAGAGGAGAGAGGGATGAAGTTGACCAGTGCGGGGGAAGGGGGAGTGCGGATGTTCTGCTCAACGTTGAAGTGACACTGATCTTCGTCTGACCCATCGAGACAGTCCTGCTGGCCGTCACACAGCGCTGACAGAGGCACACACTGCGACACACATAACACATCATGTACCGATTGGACTTTGTATTTCTCTTCTTTGGACCATGTGAGGTTAGAAGCCGACTAAACCTCAAATCGAGCAGAAAATGTGCCAAGACTTAGGAACGGAGTGTGACGGGCGGAGTGGCGGGGTGGTAAGACGTCGGCCTCTTGATCGGAAGGTCGTGAGTTCGAATCCCGGCCGTGGCCGCCTGGTGGATTAAGGGTGGAGATTTTTCCGATCTCCCAGAACAACTTATGTGCAGACCTGCTAGTGCCTTCTCCCCCTTCGTGTGTACACGCAAGCACAAGACCAAGTGCGCACGGAAAAGATCATGTAATCCATGTCCGCGTTCGGTGGGCTATAGAAACACGAACATACCCATCATGCTTCCCCCGAAATCGGCGTATGCTGCCTGAATGGTGGGGAAAAAACGGCCATACACGTAAAAACCCACTCATGCACAAAAATTAGTGACCGCGGGAGTTTCAGCCCGTGGACGAAGAAGAAGAAGGAACAGAGTGCGTGTTTATGTGCGTTCAATCGTTAACAGTCATGTGCTGGTGTTGAAGCCAGTCACGTTACCTAAGGGATCCCCTATTTGTTGGAATTACGCCTCTTCCTTATGTGCAAACAGAGTAGAATACCTCAGAGCTATATGTTGTCTGTCCGCTTCCCTCTTTCTGTATGTCTGTCTGTTTGTCTGTCTGTCTTTCTGTCTGTCTGCCTCTCTCTCTCTCTTTCTCTCTCTCTCTCTCTCTCTCTCTCTCTCTCTCTCTCTTTCTCTCTCTCTCTCTCTCTCTCTCTCTCTCTCTCTCTCTCTCTCTCTCTCTCTCTCTCTCTCTCTCTCTCTCTCTCTCTCTCTCTCTCTCCCCCTCTCTTTTTGCTGACGATTCTTCTCTTCATGCAAGTGGAAAGTCTGTTCCAGTTATAGAGTCCTCCCTTCAAACAGCTTTAAACGATGTAAATAACTGGTGTAGTGCTAATGCTATGCGTGTCCATCCAATGAAAACTAAAAGTATGGTAATTGCAACCATACAAAAACATCAGATTTCTCCACTCAAACTAAATCTTACTATTGGTACGCAATCAATTGAACAAGTTCAACAGCATCGCGTTTTAGGGGTAATTATTGATGGTGAATTCAAGTGGCAGGCACAATTACAGCATATTTGCAAGAAAGTAGCCAAGAACGTTTTCCTCCCATCCAAGTTAAAGCAATTTACGGACAGAAGGACTCTGGAAATGTTCCACCATGCTCATGTAATGCCTCACATTAATCATGTTTCGACGCTCTGGGATGGCAGCAGTGATGTCCACTTGAACAAATTAGACTCTCTCTATCGTCGCTCGGCCAAACTCATCGTAAAGGATAATGCCTCAACAGATATGAAATTAAAAATGCTTAACTTTTTTCCACTGGCAAAGCATCTCAAGTTAAACAAAGCCATTTTCATACATAAATTGTATTACGGTAAAGTGCCGATTTACATTACATCATTATTTAATAAAGCTACCCACAGATATGGGTCGGTCAACTTGATCCCACCGATTCCACGAATTGACCTGTATTAGACCAGTCTTGCTTTTACGGGTACCTCAGTGCAGTATGTCAGTTGGGATCATGTTAAGAATCGCAGTGTTTTTCGCAAAATCGTACTTGACAACCCCCAGTAAAAAAAATTCTAAAAAAAAAGGTTAATAAGGCTGCCACCTTTTTTCTTTGCACAGATGTGTCCATATTGCTCAGAGGAACCTGTGCACAAAATGTGTAATGTTTCTGTCGAGCGATTTGAACACACAAGTAACTTAATGTCTGAGTAGTTTAACGCCTTTTGATTTACCACACTTAGTATTACGTCAAAGATATGCTGTGCAGTGTATATTCTGAACATATTTTTGTTGTACTATTGCTACATAATATGTTCGATTGCTACCAGCTTGTATTCATAATTACCTGCATAGTATGCATTTGATTTTATGAATAACCACATATGTATGCTCTACATGCCTCATCATCATCATCGTCATCATCATCATCATCGTCATCTTTATCATCACGTGCTGAAGTTTTCCGACCTCCTTTTGTTTCTTAACTTTTTAACTTTTTTATTTTTAATGTTTTAATTATATAATTGTGTGTCTATGCGTCCCAAGGACAGATTGTAAGAAAAGGCGTAGCCTTAAATCTTAATCTTTGTTAAATAAAGTTCAATTCAATACAATTCTCTCTCTCTCTCTCTCTCTCTCTCTCTCTCTCTCTCTCTCTCTCTCTCTCTCTCTCTATTCCCCCTCTCTTTCTCTCTCTCTCTCTCTCTCTCTCTCTCTCTCTCTCTCTCTCCCTCTCTCTCCCTCTCCCCTCCCTCTCTCTCTCTCTCTCTCTCTCTCTCTCTCTCTCTATCTCTATCTCTCTCCCCTCGCTCTCTCTCTCTTTCTCTCTCCCCCTATCCCCCTCTGTCTCTCTCTACCTGGGTGGATGTAGCACACTCTAGCGGTGTTGAGCCAGAACACGGAGCAAAGACACAGAAAGTCTCATCACTGCCGTCCGCACACTGCTGACGGTGGTCACATACCAAGCTGTACGGCACGCGCTGGGACCCCGCGCTGCACGTGAACATGGCAGGCAGTGACGTCATGGGGAATGACGTCACGGGGACCGGACATGACGCACGTGAAGGAACTCCCCAAACCTCACTGTCTGCGTAACCATGGCGACCGGCCCAACACGCGCTTTGCACGTCACAGGCCATGAAAGAATGAGTCAGGTGACCTCCCGGACACGCGACAGCCGGAACAGGAAGTGACGCATTTCCCGAAAGTGCCACATGGATGCTTGAGCTTTTCCCCGGGTTTTCCTTGTGTTGTTCTAGATGTGTGGACAGACTATCTTGCTCGCACAAGATGTCCACATATTGTTTCTTCACATCACATTCTTCCCCAAGGCTGGCAACAAAGTCAGTAGATTCTTGTGTAATAATGCTGCAGAATGACCCACTGTACAAAGTGGCTTTGGCGAAGAAAGCCACCGTTCTGTCTGCCCACAAAATAGTGTGCCTGTATCTGTTTTAAGAAAAAGAGGGTAAAACAAATGTACAAAAGATGCATGCATACTATAATAGCAGAGTTAAGAGTGAATGAACGAGTGTGAAGGAGGGGGGGGAGGGGGAGGGGGGGGGGGTCGAACATACAGACAGTAGCCTCGATGAGTCTTCTTGAGGGCATTCAACGGTGACAAGTTTTCCCCTTGTCTAACTCCACACAAACTGGGAAAATATAAACACATCCTACGATTGAATCGCTGCCGTGTGACCGTAGCTTAAGACATAGGTATATGTTGCGTAGCCTTATCATGACGGAACAGGCAAACTTGAACAAACACCTCACATGTAGGGTAAGACAGAGGGCGTATCGTGTAGCCCTATGTATACAGAAGTAGGTGATCGTCTCTGGCGTAACAACGACTCCACTGCCTCCCACTCCCCCCGGGTGTTGAGCGAGGCCAGGTAACCGCCAAGTCGCTTGCACACACGGTTCGAATCCCTCCATGACCGCAAGCTTCCTTCGGTGTGAACGTAGACGTAGCACCTAGGACAACATAGTTGGTGGTCATGGGTAGTTGGATGGGTGTGGGTGTGTGTGTGTGTGTGTGAGAGGGGAAATAGGCTATGTGCGTTTGTGTTTGTGAATGTTGAAAGGGGAGTGGGGCGGAGAAAGAGAGAGACAGATGAGGTGTGTATGCGTATGTGTGAGTGTGTGTTTGTGTATGGGTGTGTGTGTGTGTGTGTGTATGTATGTGTGTATGTGTGAGTGTGTGTGTGTGTGTGTGTGTGTGTGTGTGTGTGTGTGTGTGTGTATGTGTCTGCGTGACTGTGTTACTGTTTGTCTGTGTGTCTGTCTGTCTGTGTGTGAGAGAACTCAGAACTCAGAAAAAATATTGTATAGACCAATTCATCCGTTATAGGCTTATAATGATACCCCCTCTCTTTCTCTCTCTCGCTCTATCTCTATCTCTCCCTCTATCTCTCTCTCTCTCTCTCTCTTTCTCTCTCTCTCTCTCTCTCTCTCTCTCTCTCTCTATCACAACACACACCCATACACAAACACACACAAACACACACACACACACATACGCATACACACCTCATCTGTCTCTCTCTTTCTCCGCCCCACCCCCCTTTCAACATTCACAAACACAAACGTACATAGCCTATTTCCCCTCACACACACACACACACACACACACGTACACACACACACACACACATGCACAAACTCACACCCACCCACCCACACGCACACACACACACACACACATGCACACACACACACACACACACACACACACACACACACTCGAACGCACCTGTCGTCCAGTGTCAGATAACCTTGACCGCAGTGACCAGTGTAGAAACAGTCCGCCTCGTCCTCCCCTCCCTCACACTCCCTCTCCACGTTACACCGGAAGTGATCAGCAAAGGCCGGCCATTCAGCCACCGAGCAGTTCCATAGGCCGCCATTGCTGCGAGATGGCTGACGGGATATCTGATACAGAAGAAAGGAGTTTTGTATGGTGAGATGTTTCTGAGAAACAAAGGAAAGTAAGCGGTTTAAATGCATAGGACAAATAGCGAATATAACCGCTATTATGTTTTTCAGCGTAGCAATAGGGTCCGATATTTAGGCTCGAACAACAATCATACGACTTGTCTTCGACTCGTCGGCAGTATACTTGTCTCGTCTAAATATCGGACCCTATTGCTACGCTTAAAACACAATAGCTGTTAATATTCACTTAGACGATTTGCCTGGGATAATGTTATTTAAGGCAGCACACCCACACGCCACGTTGATTTTCTGGGTACACACTCGGGCGTAACAACTGTCTGGGTACGTATATGGGCGTAACGCGTTTCCAACTTGTTCCTTAAGCTCTATGTTCACTGTGAAGCCATGGTTGGGAGGGTCCACAAATCAGCGGCGATTGTTTGTCTCTCTGTTTCGAATGGGCATCACTCTTCCACAGCAAACGGAACTCAGACAGAGTTATTACCGAAACTCTTCTACTCAAGCCTAGTGGCCGTACTTACACTCTATATTGTGTCTGGTGTGAATGTTGAGAGTTGGTACTGTTTCTTTAAAGCCATTCAGAAAACACGACAACTAATCCACTGCGGACTATGTCATTCTTCTTCTTCAGCGTTCCAGAAATTCTGGTGACGTGTGAGCTCGTTTGCCCATTTGGGTTCCCCACACTATACTCTGAGAGCATAGTCAGCTTCACTCCGCTTTTGAAGGGTAGGCATGCTGGGTATTTTCGTGTTTCCATAACCCACCGAACGTTGACATGGATTACAGGATTTTTTCCTTGGGCACTTAGTCTTGTGCTTTCGTGTACACACGGAGGGGGTTAAGTCACTAGCAGGTCTGCACATACGTTGACCTGGGAGATCAGGAACATCTCCACTCTTAACCCACCAGGGGGCAGCGACCGGGATTCGAACTCACGACCTCTCGATTCGGAGGCCGACGTCTTACCACTGCGCCACTTTGCCCGTCTACTATGTCATTCAAAGATATATTCAACCAATTCATCGACGCGTTTAAATCATTGATATTTATCCTCATACAGTTAAAAGAAATGAAAGAAACAAACAAACAAAAAAGAAGAAATAAGTAAGCTTAGCAGAAAAGAAAGACCTCAGCTTATCTAATTGCAAAGAATTATATCATTATAATATGTCTTCTTTCCCAAGCTGACTCAAATCCTGAGTTGAAAATAAATTATTTTCCTTCCAGCAGAAAGCTATAGTCAGGTCACAAGAGTTTGGGCGCTACCAAGTTGTGTGTGTATTTTCGTGTTATCAGTGAGTGTGATCTGCACTTATGGCTGAATTACTGAGGTCCTTTACGTGTCACGGTGTCGACACCGGGGTAGGGCATGGATACGTCTCTAAGTCAACATATACAATCAATCCGTATCGACCCTGCCTGGATTCAAACTTGATACGACCATCAAACATGACTGCTCTACCCTGCCTGGATTCAAACTTGATACGACGATCAAACATGACTGCTCTACCCTGCCTGGATTCAAACTTGATACGACGATCAAACATGACTGCTCTACCCTGCCTGGAGTCAAACTTGATACGACGATCAAACATGACTGCTCTACCCTGCCTGGAGTCAAACTTGATACGACGATCAAACATGACTGCTCTACCCTGCCTGGAGTCAAACTTGATATGACGATCAAACATGACTGCTCTACCCTGCCTGGAGTCAAACTTGATACGACGATCAAACATGACTGCTCTACCCTGCCTGGAGTCAAACTTGATATGACGTTCAAACATGACTGCTCTACCCTGCCTGGATTCAAACTTGATACGACGATCAAACATGACTGCTCTACCCTGCCTAGAGTCAAACTTGATACGACGATCAAATATGACTGCTCTACCCTGCCTGGAGTCAAACTTGATATGACGATCAAACATGACTGCTCCCTGCCTGGAGTCAAACTTGATACGACGATCAAACATGACTGCTCTACCCTGCCTAGAGTCAAACTTGATACGACGATCAAACATGACTGCTCTACCCTGCCTGGAGTCAAACTTGATATGACGATCAAACATGACTGCTCTACCCTGCCTGGAGTCAAACTTGATACGACCATCAAACATGACTGCTCTACCCTGCCTGGATTCAAACTTGATACGACGATCAAACATGACTGCTCTACCCTGCCTGGATTCAAACTTGATACAACGATCAAACATGACTGCTCTACCCTGCCTGGATTCAAACTTGATACGACGATCAAACATGACTGCTCTACCCTGCCAGGATTCAAACTTGATACGACGATCAAACATGACTGCTCTACCCTGCCTGGATTCAAACTTGATACGACGATCAAACATGACTGCTCTACCCTGCCTGGAGTCAAACTTGATACGACGATCAAACATGACTGCTCTACCCTGCCTGGAGTCAAACTTGATACGACGATCAAACATGACTGCTCTACCCTGCCTGGAGTCAAACTTGATACGACGATCAAACATGACTGCTCTACCCTGCCTGGAGTCAAACTTGATACGACGATCAAACATGACTGCTCTACCCTGCCTGGAGTCAAACTTGATACGACGATCAAACATGACTGCTCTACCAACGTGTGTGTTTTTCTTCTATTTTTGAAAACCTTACCTTTAAATGAATTACCTGAAATACAAGAAACATTAACCTTGTGAAAGGAGAAGAGAAGTTTGAATCCTGAGCTTTCGGCACTCCCGTCACTGACAAATCTCACGTACACCACCCCAGCGTTGTGCACCTCAGGTGAAGGGACGTTACTGCTGCACGCTTTCCAAACTAAGTTCTCTGTCGAGTTGCCTCCCTTGTACAGCTCCAAAAAGTCGTTCTGTGGATGATTGCAATCGTTTGGAGATGCCAAGTGTGTGCGCATGCGCACAAAGCTGACGAGGGTCACGTGGTACAAAGGGACTGAAATCTTCTTCCAGCTGTCCATGCCAGGAGGGTAGTGTTTCCCCGAGCTGTATCCCGGTGTTTGAATGAACCCTAGAATCACAGTCAATGCAAGTCAAAACGCATGCACATCAGGGGAGATAGGCATTGCATGTACGACAGTCTAGGTAGCAATCGCTGGGTAAGATCAGTTACGATAAACACTTAATTAATCTCGTGTACAATATTCCAGTGGGAGAAAAATGTATTCTGCTGCACCAAAGTAGACACTCGCTTCAAAAAGACACCACCCCAACCCCCTCTCTCTAGAACCTTACGTCCACCAAAAAAAGAAGGCGCGCCGTTGTTGTTTTTCTGTTTTTTTCTCTTTTCTTTCGCTTTTCTCTTTGTTCTTTTTTTGCTTTCTTCTTCTCTTCTTTGTTTTCTCCTCTTTCTCATCTTTCTACTTTTTTTTTTCTTTTCGTTTTTTCCTCTCCCTCTTTTTTTCTTTTTTGTTTCGTCCTTACACCTGTTCCTTGTCCCGTTGTGCTTTCACACCGCCCCGTCCCTGCACTCACTGCTCCAACCACCTCTGAATTTCATTCCGCTGCCAGACTTGTCGATTTTACAGACGCTCCAGGGTCGCTGCGGTAGGTTACCCTCGGAAGATGACACTGCACTCTCTCTCTTTTTCTTTTTCTTTGTTCTTCGCTTTTTGTTCTTCTTCTTCTTCTTCTTTTATTTTTCCTTCTTTTTTTCCCTCTCTTTCTCTTGCTTGTCCCGACGCTTGTTCCTTGTCCCATGAAGGGTCACAAGAGCCGAGACCTTTTTTTTCTGCCAGACACCTGAGTAGACTCAATCGCATTTGTGAAGTGAATGACACTCGGCTGTGGGATCCCAGTCTTCCCATTGGAACCACAGCACTTCCACTCTGGGTAGGAGCCGGCCGAAGCTCAAAAAAACACTAGAAGGCGCGCCGTTACTGAGTCGCCAAAAGAACGGTACCTAACTTGAATGGCGCGAGTTTCCAAAACCCGTCTTAAAACATTCTAAATTCTATATCAGAAGGAATTGTATAATCTTAAATAACCATATACATACTATGCACGTGTCTATCAAGTCTGCTTCTAATTTGACGTAGTCGACTAAATGAAGCACCTTAGGAGCGATATTACATGAAGAAAACAAAGTTACTGGCTAACAAAACGGAAATATTCGGATGAAACACACACACACACACACACACACACACACACACACACACACACACACACACACACACACACACACACACACACACGTACACACACACACACACTCACACATACATACATACACACACACATATACATATATACATAAACACAAACACACACATTGCCCTCCCACACACACACACACACGCCAGCACACACTAAGCCAATGCCTCTGGGCAGCCCACGGAAAGTCTAAACACTCACCCATGTTCGCTGAAATGTTTCCCATCTCCAAGGCGATGTCTAACACTTGGACGTAAAAGTACAGGTCAGCCAGGTGCCTCGGTTCTTCTAAAACCATCACAATTTTCAACCTGTTATTTGAACTAATGAACGTGGTGAACCATCCAACGCAATCATCGATCGTTAAAGAGCGCGCGTGTACATAATCTCTCACCCAATAAAAGTTCTTCTCTGAGCACCCTAACGGCGACGATCCCATTCTTTTGGTCGCCAAAGACAACCTTTTGTTGCCAGCGGCGTGCAGAAACAGCGTGCATGACAAGGACGTGTTGACGGTTTGAATCTCCCACTCTGAAGTGTAGGTTAGTAGCGCTGACGAAAGGGAGAGCGTTAGTTGTCCCCGTTTTTGCAGACAGCCAGAGATGTGTCGAGAAACTATGGACTGGGGTTTGCTCTGTGTTGTGGTTATCATTGTTGTGGTTGTTGTTTTCCCTGTTATCAAATTCCAATAGACGTTTTCCAGAAATAACTCTTGTCAGGATTATCAGCGGACAGGAGGAGTAGGTACCCCTCAAAACTGCAGACAGATGTCATAACATCCGGAACACTATCCACTCCTCCGACGATAGCTGTACGCACATCCAACTCCGATGTGAACGCCATTTAGCGCGCGCAAAAATATAATGCCCTTTTCTTTCAAAAACAGCGTTTACAAGTGCGTCGAAGTTCAGAATGTGTTATAGAAAGGGTCGCTGGCACGTATCATAACGTGTTTTAATCGAGGTCACGTGGGTTTGGAAAACACACGTGCTTAGCGAACACTTCCAGTGATCAGCAAGCCATCCAAGGCCATTTGTGACTCCATGATTATATTTTCGAAGTATCATACTATTGCACGCCGCATAGCAATCACATCGGAGTTGGTTCATCGTGTCGATCGCTAGACGTATGATTCAATTTGTGTGTGT
>NC_090253.1:44271994-44391994 GCF_037325665.1 Littorina saxatilis | reverse complement strand
GCGCTGAGAGGGAATACTTACACCTGTGAACTATTGTTGATAATAGGGGTTAACATCAAGGGTCTGCCAATCCCGGCAAATGCAGTAGGCATCCCAGAGATCCCTAAGTACCTCTCCCAAAGATAGTACTTTTCGGCTAGATTTACAGTTTCAAGCTGTTACGACAACTTCTTTGAATATGTGGTTTTATGGAGGTTTTCTGAGGAAACTGAAAGGTAGCCTCGTCAGGGGACAACTATTCAAACGCATATCCTCATTATTTTGTTTCTCGATAGAGAATAATCATTTATGGATGATTATTATACATTTCCCTTTTGGGGGTGTACTTGTATGTACTGGTGGTTGATTATCCAGATATACTCTCAGCGATTGAGGCTTTCGTTGTAGAAAATCCTCTCATTAAAAGAGGGTTTGTGGATCTCTTTTTACATTTAGTCAAGTTTTGACTGTGTGTGTGTGTGTGTAACGCGATTCTGAGAAACTACTTGACCGATCTTCATGAAATTTAACATGAGAGTTCCTGAGTATTATATCTCCAGACATATTGTTTAGTTTTTGGATAAATATCTGTGATGACGTCATATCCGGCTTGTTGTGAAAGTTGAGGCAGCACTGTCACGCTCTCATTTTTCAACCAATTTGGTTTAAATTTTGGTCAAGTAATCTTCGACGAAGCCCGGACTCTGGTATTGCATTTCAGCTTGGAGGCTTAACAGTTAATTAATAAGTTTGCTCATTAAATTTGTCATCAAATTCGATTTTTTGCAAACAGATTTAAAATTGATTGCATCGTATTCTTCATTAAATTTTGAATCTAACAATATATATACGTTATATGTCATGTTTACTCTTAAAATGTGATCACAATTAACGAAAATAGGTTAATTAGTACTTCGATTATTGTTTAAGAAATCGATCCAAAAATGATTTCATCTTATTCCTTATCATTTCATGATTCCAAAAACATATAAATATAATATGTTTTATTCGAAACAAGCTCAGAAAGTTAAAAAGAATACAGAAAAGCTCGCTTCCCTGCTTACCGCAGTACGCTATTTCGCTATTCTTGCATGTCAGTTTCACTTCGTGTTGCACGGAACAAATGAGCGACTTCCTTGCCGCGTGGATTGACGAAGCTGTTTTGTCTTGGTTAAACAAAAATGCAGTGCGTTCAATTTTATTCTGTGGGTTCGACAGATTGACTAAATGTTTATATATTGCCCTGGATTGGGTTGTTGCTCTCTTAAAGTGAGGCAGATTGAGTTGAAGTACCTCTCAGTGATTTAGGTTTTTGTTGTACATGTATATGTACCTCTCATGATTTGAGGGTTTGATCACAGTAACTTTGATAGTGGAGGCTGAGCGTTCCCACTGAAGGTGAACCGAACGTATTGTAGAGATCAGTAGTCAAGGCTGTATAGCATGTGGGTCTGTAAGGCCCGTAGCCCTAGAACCTACAGATATGTTCTCCTAGTTCTCTGCAAGGGGTGTAATAGTGTGTGCTGTTTTTATTTTAGTGTAAGAATTTTATCGCGTTAATGGGGTGTTGCAGGTAGCTCTGTTTCCTCCTTGGGGATGAAGCTACCAGGGGAAGGGATTGTGTTGGAGGTGCGGGTAGAGGGGTAGCCCTCCCGGTGCTCCCCCTTGGACCTCCCTAGTCTAGGACCCTGGGTCTTCGCGAGGTGGCCATTGTGGCGTAATCCCTCCGGACTAGCATAACGTTTCCCTATCCCAAGACCGACCGTGCGTGGTCTATGACCACATCCTCTACGAGGTGACCCTATCAACTAGGCAGCGCAAGCCCCTAGGCGAAACACGGCGGATCTAGAGGAGAGAACCTCGATAAAAAATTTGAGCTGCCATGAAGACGGAGCATGTTGGCTGAGGACAGCGGGCAGACCTCCTGTGCCGACACCCATCTACAGGAGAAAACCAGGCATGCACGCATCAAACCCAACATGGCCATCGCGTTAATAATGATTGTCTGGCGAACATGTTCAGTAATTACGTTTAATCTTGTTCAGTGCGGTGCTTCGCAGCATCTGTAAGGATGAGGTGCCTTTTTACATTTAGTCAAGTTTTGACTAAATGTTTTAACATAGAGGGGGAATCGAGACGAGGGTCGTGGTGTATGTCTTTCTTTATTTGGTGTTTTATCGTTTTCAACCACGAAGGTTTATATCGCGACGGGGGAAGGGGGGGAGATGGGATAGAGCCACTTGTCAATTGTTTCTTGTTCACAAAAGCACTAATCAAACATTTGCTCCAGGGGCTTGCAACGTAGTACAATATATTACCTTACTGGGAGAATGCAAGTTTCCAGTACAAAGGACTTAACATTTCTTACATACTGCTTGACTAAAATCTTTACAAAAATTGACTATATTCTATACAAGAAACACTTAACAAGGGTAAAAGGAGAAACATAATCCGTTAGTCGCCTCTTACGACATGCTGGGGAGCATCGGGTAAATTCTTCCCCCTAACCCGCGGGGGGTCGTGGTGTATGTGTGTGTGTCTGTCTGTCTGTCTGTGCGTGTGTGTGTGTAGAGCGATTCAGACCAAACTACTGGACCGATCTTTATGAAATTTGACATGAGAGTTACTGGGAATGATATCCCCGGATTTGTTTTCATTTTTTCGATAAATACTGTTGATGACGTCATATCCGGCTTTTTGTAAAAGTTGAGGCGGCACTGTCACACCCTCATTTTTCAATCAAATTGATTGACATTTTTGTAAAGCAATCTTCGACGAAGGCCGGACTTCGGTATTGCATTTCAGCTTGGTGGCTTAAAAATTAATTAATGACTTTGGTCATTAAAAATCTTAAAATTGTAATAATTTTTGTTTTATATAAAACGATCCAAATTTACATTCATCTTATTCTACATCATTTCCTGATTTCAAAAACATATAAATAAGTTATATTTGGATTAAAAACAAGCTCTGAAAATTAAAAATATAAAAATTATGATTAAAATTAAATTTCCGAAATCGATTCAAAAACAATTTCATCTTAATCCTTGTCCGTTCCTGATTCCAAAAACATATAGATATGATATGTTTGGATTAAAAACACGTTCAGAGAGTTAAAAAGAATAGAGATATAGAAAAGCGTGCTAGCCTCCTCAGCGGAACCGCTACCGCGCTTTTCTGGATTGTTAATTTCACTGCCTTTGCCACGAGCGATGGACAGACGATGCTACGATTGTACGGTCTTGCGGAAAAAAATGCAATGCGTTCAGTTTCATTCTGTGAGTTCGACTGAGCTTGACTAAATGTTGTATTTTCGCCTTACGCGACTTGTTTCATCTTTAAGGGCGAGGTGCTATACTTTTTGAGGGGTATTAATGTGTGAATCTCTTCATAGAATAAGAAGATTCGCAACTGGAAACCTATCACACACAACTATCATCAGCCGTACGTGCTACTATTTGTTTTTAATTTAGCTTTTTCGTTTTTGTTTGTGCTAAATTCAATTAGCTGATGATCCACGCAGGTGATGAATACAATGAGAGCGAACAATCTCAATGTGAACAGATAGCGGCGAGGCCGTGGTTCCTTAGTATATATCAAGTGAATTGTTGCTCTTATCCTATGTAAAAGCCAGGGGGGTGGGGGGGAGGGGTGTCTTTGGTCACTTACAACATGGTTTACACAGGTAGGAAGGTATCAATAAGACTCGGCTAAAAAAACAAAAAAAACATCCCTTGTTTTGTAGGTTACATCCAAACTGTGGGATTTGGTGAGGGAAAGACTTACCAAGCATTAGCAGATGCCTGGCTGCAGATGTCTCCACCCTTAGATCACGTGACTCTCCTGAGCGTGCACGGGCTTGACCTCGATGCGGACTACTGCTTGGACCTGGTGGACGTGTACGCTGGGGGGACATCGGAGGGGGAGAGAGTGTGGAGGGTGTGCGCTACATCCCCTCCCCGCCCCACCCTGTTGGACACACGGGAGATTCACGTGCACTTTAAGACGAACTTTTACAACGAGAACAGGGGATTCCAACTGCTGTATTCGTATCACCCGGTGAGTGACACTGCTCTGCGTTCAGTTTGCTGAATGATGATGATGATGATGATGATGATGATGATGATGATGATGATGATGATGATGATGATGATGATGATGATGATGATGATGATGATGATGATGATGATGATGATGGCGACGAAGACGATGATGATGGAAATGATGATGACGACGACGACGATGCTGCTGATGATGACGACGACGATGATGATGATGTCGATTACGACGACGATGACGATGGTGATGATGATGACGACGACGATGATGATGATGATGATGATGATGATGATGATGATGATGATGATGATGATGATGATGATGATGATGATGATGATGTGGTGCGGAACTTAACTGCCTGTTGAGGGAAGTCGAGATGAAAGAGTTAGGCGTAACGAAACAATGTGAACATGACAGGTGTCCCATCAGCCATTGCGTGTCAATGGCGACCTGTGGAACTGTTCGGTGCCAGAGTTGCCGGCCTTTATTGATCACTTCCGGTGTAACGTGGAGAGGGAGTGTGAGGGAGGGGAGGACGAGGCGGACTGTTTCTACACTGGTCACTGCGGTCAAGGTTATCTGACACTGGACGACAGGTGTGTGTGTGTGTGTGTGTGTGTGTGTGTGTGTGTGTGTGTGTGTGTGTGTGTGTGTGTGTGCGTCTGCGTGTGTGTATGTGTGTGTGGTTGTGTGTGTGTGTGTGTGTGTGTGTGTGTGTGTGTGTGTGTGTGTGTGTGTGTGTGTGTTTTAATGGTGGAGACAACATTATGTTATAAAGTCTAATAACTTCATGCAGTGTCAGTTTAATCTTACCGTTCCATGGCTGGTAAAACACCATTAAACACGTTTGTGTGAATAAAAACCTGATGGAGTTAAGATTTTAACGTTATCAGTTATACTAGTGATCAAGGGCTTGTTGTATTGTAACGCTATACCATTCTTAGACATTCACGTAGGCACAGAAAGCGTTGCCATGCTTGCTGGCTGGCTGCCCCTCGATGAAGAAAGAAGACTAAAGTCGGCCCAGTACGTATCAAGAGCCAGTACAGTTGATAATGCTGTGAACGAAGAGCTCACTGCTGAGTTCGACACGATAACCTCGGCCCCTTACCAAAACCTAACAAGTCGCGTAAGGCGAAAATACAATATTTAGTCAAGTAGCTGTCGAACTCACAGAATGAAACTGAACGCAATGCCATTTTTCAGCAAGACCGTATACTCGTAGCATCGTCAGTCCACCGCTCATGGCAAAGGCAGTGAAATTGACAAGAAGAGCGGGGTAGTACTTGCGCTAAGAAGGATAGCACGCTTTTCTGTACCTCTCTTTGTTTTAACTTTCTGAGCGTGTGTTTAATCCAAACATATCCTATCTATATGTTTTTGGAATCAGGAACCGACAAGGAATAAGATGAAAGTGTTTTTAAATTGATTTCGACAATTTAATTTTGATAATAATTTGTATATATTTAATTTTCAGAGCTTGTTTGTAATCCGAATATAACATATTTATATGTTTTTGGAATCAGCAAATGATGGAAAATAAGATAAACGTAAATTTTGATCGTTTTATAAATTTTTATTTTTTTTTACAATTTTCCGATTTTTAATGACCAAAGTCATTAATTAATTTTTAAGCCACCAAGCTGAAATGCAATACCGAAGTCCGGGCTTCGTCGAAGATTACTTGACCAAAATTTCAACCAATTTGGTTGAAAAATGAGGGCGTGACAGTGCCGCCTCAACTTTCACGAAAAGCCGGATATGACGTCATCAAAGACATTTATCAAAAAAATGAAAAAAACGTTCGGGGATTTCATACCCAGGAACTCTCATGTCAAATTTCATAAAGATCGGTCCAGTAGTTTAGTCTGAATCGCTCTACACACACACACACACACACACACACACACACACACACACACACACACACACGCACATACACCACGACCCTCGTTTCGATTCCCCCTCGATGTTAAAATATTTAGTCAAAACTTGACTAAATATAAAAAGAAAAACACCCACAATATACGAAGCAACAATCCCACTAGCAAACTATGTTCAACCGATATTTCAAGAAAGTGGGGTAAACCCAGGTAGGATGGCCCACATTCCCATTCACCCCTTCCCCTTTTGGTTCATAGAATCCCCCATTATCATCCCTGATCATGATCTGGGTGTAACAAAAAAAGATAACCCTGTACTTGTCTCATCAATAGTAAGAGAAATAATCTCAAACAGTTACAAAGATCACCTACAGATATTTACTGACGGCTCAAAACAAAATGATGACCAAGCTGGCTGTGCAATTTGGTTGAAAAATGAGAGCGTGACAGTGCCGCCTCAACTTTCACGAAAAGCCGGATATGACGTCATAAAAGACATTTATCGAAAAAATGAAAAAAAACGTCTGGGGATTTCATACCCAGAAACTCTCATGTCAAATTTCATAAAGATCGGTCCAGTAGTTTAGTCTGAATCGCTCTACACACACACACAGACACACAGACACACATACACCATGACCCTCGTCTCGATTCCCCCTTCTACGTTAAAACGTTTAGTCAAAACTTGACTAAATGTAAAAATTAAACTCAACAAGGATGTGTCCATTTTCACTGCAGAAATGTACGCCATCTTAAGAGCATGCCACTATGTCAATGACCTCCCTCGACCCCCAACAAGAGTCGTGATTCTCTCCGACTCAAAATCAGATCTGACTGCTCTCCAAAATGGTTCCAGAAACCGGGAAGAGCTTCAGACGGAAATATTGTTCCTCTGTCACCAGATCAATGCCTCTGGGACAGAACTGACCCTTATGTACATCCCCTCACACACAGGGATCAGAGGCAATGATATGGCTGACAGAGCAGCAAAAGAGGCTGTCACAGATCAAGCAGCATTTCATGACCTAAAATTAACAAAAACGGAAGCAAAACGCAAAATGGCCAAAGTTGCCTAGTGTCACTGGGAAACAGAATTAAAAACAGAAGGCAATGCCCATGGTTGGCTTATTCTGCCCCGACAAACAAAACAAAACAGGCCTACACTCCCCAACCCCCTCCTTAAAATACTTCGCAGAATTCGTACGGATGGATGCGCTTACAAATTCTTTCCCCGTCTCTGTGAATGTGGACAATTGCTATCTTTTTTACACCTCTTTGACCGCTGCCAATCACTCCAACCAGATTTCCGCAACCTACACACCCTTGTCAACGAACACAAACTGAAACCCCATGAGTTTTTAGATAAACATTGCACGCTTCAATGGAAGCCAGCATACACCCTGTGTCTCTCAATATATAAGGCTGAAATAGGACATCTGTTCTGAAAACCTCATCCCCTCTCCTCCTTCCCACCCCTCAACCCTCTCTCCCACCGACTCCCCCCCCCCTCCCCTCCCACGCCCAACAACTAAAGCGCCTAAAACACAAAGCATAGCTCTACTCAATTGATCAAACAAGGCTTAAGCACATACTGCCCTCCTACTTAAGTTCCCCATTCTGATATATTATTTTAGCAAGATGCTTCAATATGTTCCTTTGGCTAAATTAATATATATATATATATATATCTTTTTATTTTTTATAACTTATTCAGCCACAAATATAAACATATTCTACATACATAGAAAGCAAATAAGCACACAAAACCGCTCCAGTCCAACCACATTCCGCTTACACAATCATTACTTCCATCCCCATTTTGAAATATCGCAACAACAGACTTCAAGTCAAGTCAAGTTTTATTCCGATAAAAACCCCGTGAGGGTACATGGAAAATTAAAAAAAAAACACAATAAAAACACATTTCTTTCAACACCAAATAAAAGGAACTAAAACAAAAAGAAATCAGACTATGTACAGAAAAGGGAGTTGAGGGGTGAGGGAGAGCAAAAACAATACAAGAAACAATTCAACAATAATAATAATAAATAATAATAATTGTCAGTAAGTACTGGTGTCACATGACTGATGTGAACCAGTTGATTGGCTAATGGCGATGCGCTAAAACTGTTAGCGCACTCTTGGAGTGCGCTAACTTTTCCACAGAGCGTATTCTTGCGCCCTTTGCCTAAGCAAGACTGTGCTCTCATCCTCAGAATTAATTAATGACATGTAGCTTATATTCTCCACAATACCAAATGACCATAAATTCCCTGCTTCTCAATTAAAGCAGAAGTGGGTTTTTTTCTGACAGATTGCATGTGCCTGTGCCAGTGCCAGTGATCTAAAAAAATAGAAGCCGCTGTGTTTCATCTAATTTTCGCCGACTTGCATAGATTCTTCTCATATGCCGTGTTAGTGGCATGTAGCTTATCATCCACATTACCAAATGATGAGTTAGTATACAATTCCCAGCGGCTAACAGAAAACACAAGTGTTATTCCGATAACGTACCAGCTAGACCAGTTTGGAAGACTGACTCGATCGACTCTGTAGCAGACAACACAGAAATACGACTACATCAGTTCAGTAAATGAATGGTTTCAGAATTATTATTTCAAAGCAAGAACAATCGTAATCGAAAACGTGTAAGGTTCAGAACGTTCTTACCATATATAAGATTTATTAGCAGCCTGCCTCATGCGTACAGACTCAGTGCAGACTGCAGTCGTTCCATTGCCCAGGTTGGCAGGTAGCCTAGCAGACGACATTAACCCCGCTCAGCAAATTAACATGTTGGGCAAATGTGAACGAAAAAACGATGGGGATATAATACGTGTAGGGTTCAGAGCATTCTTACCGTTCATGTTTAGTATCAGACTCCCCGATGAGCGAAGATAGAACACGAGAAATGTGCCACATTTGTTTTGAAAATGTGCGAACCGTCGAGTCCCGCTTTGAGTCAATTCAAGGGGAGTCACTCCGCATAGTCAATCCGTCGAAGCTCGACTGGAGGTTTCGAATCGCAAATAATGAAGAGCCTTTCTCCGAGTTCAAATGAGGTCTCTCTGAAAGATCATCACTGTTCAGATTAACGCTACACTGGAATTTACCAACAGAAATTAAAATGCGTGTGACGAAAGCACGACACACTTGAGACACCCCACACAAAAGTAGATCTTTACTGTGCACGACCTGACCACACAGTTATGCCTATTCAAATGCGCATTGCAAAATGTGCGTTTGGAATCTTCTTTTTTCTATGGCGGTACTGACAATATCGTTATTGAAACAATCCCAGTGCACTAAGGGATTTATAGAGCAAATCTCGAAAATAATTATTGAACTCAGCGCTATGCGCTTCGTTCAATAATGAATTTTCTCGATTTGCTCTATAAATCCCTTAGTGCACTGGGATGTCTCAATAACTTAAATAATAATAATAATAATAATAATAATAATAATAATAATAATAATAATAATAATAATTGTCAGTAAGTACTGGTGTCACATGACTGATGTGAACCAGTTGATTGGCTAATGGCGATGCGCTAAATCTGTTAGCGCACTCTTGGAGTCCGCTAACTTTTTCACAGAGCGTATTCTTACACCCTTTGCCAAAGCGAGACTGTACTCTCATCCTCAGAATTAATTAATGACATGTAGCTTATAATTATTCTCCACAATACCATTGATTATGACCATAAATTTCCTGCTTTTTAATTAAAAGCAGAAGTGGGGTTTTTCTGACAGATTGCATGCGCCTGTGCCGCCTACAGTTGCCACTAATCTAAAAATAGAACCTGCTGTGTCTAATTTTTCAGTTTCGACTTGCGAAGATTGGCATGTAGCTTATTATTACCAAATGATGAGTTAGTATACAAATCCCAGCAGCTAACAGAAAACACAAGTGTTATTTCGATAACGTAGACTAGCAGCTAGATCAGCACCGGCCGGCGTAGCAGACTACACTGATATAATACGACTGCATCTGTTCAGTAAATGAATGGTTTCCGAATTATTATTTCAAGGCAAGAAGAATCGGAATCGAAAACGTGTAGGGTTTAGAACGTTCTTACCATATATAAGACCAGCCTGCCACGTGCTTGCAGACTCAGTGCAACGAGACGAGCAATTTTTGTTTTTGAAAAGAGACTCAGTGCAGTGCGTAGCACTAGCAGACGACATAAATCCCGTTCAGCAAATTAACATGT
This sequence comes from Littorina saxatilis, assembly GCF_037325665.1. Lineage (NCBI taxonomy): Eukaryota > Metazoa > Mollusca > Gastropoda > Littorinimorpha > Littorinidae > Littorina > Littorina saxatilis. Next base: position 44,381,859 of record NC_090253.1, on the reverse strand, counting down.
TGGGCAAATGTGAACGATAAAACGATGGGTATATAATACGAGTAGGGTTCAGAGCATTCTTACCGTTCATATTTAGTACCAGACTCCCCGATGAGTGAAGATACCACACGATAATCATTTATTTTGAAAATGTGCTTTCCGTCGACCTTGGCAAGGGGCAAAACTCTGCACAGTCAAGTCTGTCGAAGCTCGATGAAGGTTTCGAATCGCAAATAATTAAGAGCATAGTCCTTTCTCCGAGTTAAAATGAGGTCTCTATGAAAGATCATCACTTTTTAGCTTAACGCTACACTGGAATTTACCAACAGAAATTAAAACAAGAGTTTGCGTGTGACGAACGCACGACACACTTCAGACAGCCCACATAAAAGTAGATCCTACTGTATACGACCTGACCACACAGTTACGCCTATCCAAATGCGCGTAGCAAAGTGTGCGTTTTGAATCTTCTTTTTGCTCTGGCGGTACTGACAATATCGTTATTGAAACAATCCCAGTGCACTAAGGGATTTATAGAGCAAATCTCGAAAATAATTATTGAACTCAGCGCTATGCGCTTCGTTCAATAATGAATTTTCTCGATTTGCTCTATAAATCCCTTAGTGCACTGGGATGTCTCAATAACTTAAATAATAATAATTGTCAGTAAGTACTGGTGTCACATGACTGATGTGAACCAGTTGATTGGCTAATGGCGATGCGCTAAAACTGTTAGCGCACTCTTGGAGTGCGCTAACTTTTCCACAGAGCGTATTCTTACGCCCTTTGCCTAAGCAAGACTGTGCTCTCATTATCAGAATTAATGAATGACATGTAGCTTATATTCTCCACAATACCAAATGACCATAAATTCCCTGCTTCTCAATTAAAGCAGAAGTGGGGGTTTTTCTGACAGATTGCATGTGCCTGTGCCAAAGTGCGACTGCCACTGATCTAAAAATAGAAGCCGCTGCGTTTCATCTAATTCTCGCCGACTTGCATAGATTCTTCTCATATGCCGTGTTAGTGGCATGTAGCTTATCATCCACATTACTAAATGATGAGTTAATATAAAATTCCCACCCGCTAGCAGAAAACACAAGTGTTATTCCGATAACGTACCAGCTAGACCAGTTTGGAAGACTGACTCGATCGACTCTGTCATACGTAGCCGCACTGACTACACTGAAATACGACTGCATCAGTTCAGTAAATGAATGGTTTCCGAATTATTATTTCAAGGCAAGAACAATCGTAATCGAAAACGTGTAGGGTTCAGAACGTTCTTACCATATATAAGACTTATTACCAGCGTGCCTCGTGCGTGCAGACTCAGTGGCAGTGCAGACTGCATGCAGTGGTTTGATTGCCCTAGCAGACGACATAAACCCCGCTCAGCAAATTAACATGTTGGGCAAATGTGAACAAAAAAAAAACGATGGGGATATAATACGTGTAGGGTTCAGAGCATTCTTACCGTTCATATGTAGTACCAGACTCCCCGATGAGTAAAGATACCACACGAGAAACATGCCACATTTATTTTGGAAATGTGCTTTCCGTCGACCGTGGCAAGGGGCAAAACTCTGCACAGTCAATCTGTCGAAGCTCGATGAAGGTTTCAAAACCAAGAGCACAGTCCTTTCTCCGAGTTTAAATGAGGTCTCTATGAAAGATCATCACTTTTTAGCTTAACGCTACACTGGAATTTACCAACAGAAATTAAAACAAGAGTTTGCGTGTGACGAAAGCACGACACTCTTGAGACAGCCCACACAAAAGTAGATCCAGTGACACAAACCTGACCACACAGTCACGCCTATCCAAATGCGCGTTGCAAAATGTGCTTTTTGAATCTTCTTTTTTCTCTGGCGGTACTGACAATATCGTTATTGAAACAATCCCAGTGCACTAAGGGATTTATAGAGCAAATCTCGAAAATAATTATTGAACTCAGCGCTATGCGCTTCGTTCAATAATGAATTTTCTCGATTTGCTCTATAAATCCCTTAGTGCACTGGGATGTCTCAATAACTTAAATAATAAAACACTACAAGTGCAAAGTGATTACATACATTTCTTTACTATGGGAAATGGGGGGAAGGGGGAGGGGGGGTGATGGGTGAGTTAACATAAGGACAAAAATACTATTACAAACAACACAAAACAGATAACGGAGTATAAAGCTAAAAGAGAATTAAATTTTACTCGCTTCTCAAACAGTCCATGACAAGTGTCATGAACTTTGCGAGTTTTAGCAATAAACTCTTTTTTGTAGTGGAAAAAAGCTAACTGAATTGGGGCGGGCATAATAATAGCACCGTAACAACTGTTTTCTATAATTGGTAAAAAAAGGACATACAAAAATATAATGGAACTCGTCCCCAAGGTCACCTGATGAACATTTGTGACAGATTCTGTCTTGTCTGGGAATACCAAGAGTCCTACCTTTTTGTATAGGCAATTTATGATTCAGTGTTCTAAATTTTAAAACAGCGTTTGCTAAATTAACCGGCAGGATGGACAAGTACTTTTCAAACTCAAAATTCTCTTTATACATTCTATAATTATAATAAAACTCATTGTTATTTATTTCTGAATGCCAGGTTTGGACAAATTGGTCTTGTAGCCTATTTTTCATCAGTGCTTTGAAAGTATTAAAATAACCACCATCCGTTACGTTATCGATAGTTTGATTGTGCCAAAAATCACTAAAGCCTAACTCATTTAGAACACCATGGACAGAAAGCAAAAATTTTGACTTGTATACACCAGATTCATACATTTTAAACAAAAAACGATATGTCACACAAGAAAGTTTGTCAGAACCATTAGAAAATGCAAGTTTGTACCAAAAATTCAACATACGACATTTCGCTTGAATACTTACAGGGAACTGACCTAATTCACCCAAAACCATGTTTGTTGGTGTTGATTTGCCAACTTTCAAAATCATCTTAAAAAATCGTATCTGTAATTTGTTAGCTAGATCAGACATGTAAGGGCACCATACTTCAGAACCGTAAAGTAAAATAGGGACCACAGTTTTTTCAAAGAGGTCAATTTGGACATCAAGAGGCAAAAACAGTTTTCTAGTTTTACGTAATAAAGCAAACATGGCCTTGGAGGCACGGTCATACAAATTCTTCTGTGCAACAGTAAATTTACCATTGTAGCTAAATTTAATACCCAGGTATTGAAAATCATACACAATATCAAGTTTCCGACCATTGAATGTAAATGTCGGAACTTTTCTTACTTTCCCTCTTGAGAAAATCATTACTTTTGTTTTAGTTACATTCAATTTCAAAAACCAATCTTTACAATATCTGTCCATAATATCTAGAGCGATCTGCAAGGATTCTGGCGATTCAGCAAAAATAACCGTATCGTCAGCATACAACAAAATGAACAACCCATACAGAACGTTAATATCACTGTTGTCACAGTTTACATTTTCGGATTCACGGCCTAAGGTATTTAGAGCTGACTCCCGATCAAAATAATTCTTCAGATCGTTTAAATATACGGAAAAAAGCAGGGGAGACAAGTTCTCACCTTGTCTCACACCGGCAGAACAAGAAAAAAAGTCAGACAACTTAGTGTTCCACTGTACACAGGACTTAGCTTTAGAGTACATATCTTGAACAATCGTCAACATCTTACCACGCACACCACAATTTAACAATTTCTGCCATATATATATATATATACGACTAGTGTCTGTCTGTCTGTCTGTCTGTCTGTCTGTCTGTTCGCGATGCACGGCCAAAGTTCTCGGTGGATCTTTTTCAAATTTGGACACCGTATTCAGCTACACCCCGGACACAACCTCATCGATGAGATATTTCAACACGTGCTCTCAGCGCGCAGCGCTGTGCGCGCTAAACCGATTTTTGTTTTGTTTTGTTTTTTGTTGTTTGTCGGGATCCACTACCAGTAACTCTTCCTTATCTTCTCCAGTGTTTTCAGCCGCGATTATCTCCCTTCCTCCGTGTGGCGTCAATCCATATTCCCGTTTATACGTTACTATTTTTAGAAGGTCACTGCACGTTACTATTTTTAGAAGGTCTCCAGTGTTTTGCGCATTTATCTCCTTTCCTTCGTGCGCCGGCGAAGCCGGTGTACACCCGGCAAAGCCGGGTCCCAGGCGCAGCCTGGTATTCGGCTCTACTTCTTACCGGCGAAGCCGGTACCCGGCGAAGCGGGTAATCATCTAGTCCAGATATATAACACGATCATATGCGTTCTCTGCTTGCATGTTTGTCCAGTGTCTTGTCCCCACATAAAGCATATTAACTCTACCTGTCCCAAGATAGGCCAAATGGTTCTAAGAGGACGTTAAAACTAATTATCATCATCATCGTTGCCATGCAGCTGTGCAACAAGGAAAAGACGCCTTTAATTCCTCTTCCCTTGTGTCACTCAGATGTTACAGCTACGTGCGTCCAGAAGAAGCGCTGTCGTGGACCGATGCCAACCAGCGCTGTGTGACGCAGAGCGGGCACCTGGCCAGTCTGAACACGCCCCGTGAGTGGGACTCGGTCTCCCGTCTGCTGCAGGCTCGCCGAGACCAGAGGAGTATCTACATCGGGCTGAAGACTGCTCTCTCTGCACTGCCATTCTTGTGAGCGTTGGTCTGAAGTCCTGTGACGACTGATCTCTGTCTGTGTGTCTCTGTCTGTGTGTCTCCCTGTCTGTCTCTTTGTCTGTCTCTGTCTGTCTCTCTCTCTGTCTCTGTCTCTGTCTGTCTCTGTCTATGTCTCTCTGCCTGTGTGTCTCTCTGTCTGTCTCTCTCTCTCTCTCGGCTGTCTCTCTCTGATCTATGTGTGTGTGTCTTTGTCTGTGTGTCTCTCTGTCTGTCTCCTTGTCTCTGTCTGTGTCTCTCTGTCTGTCTCTCTGCCTGTCTCTGTCTGTCTCTGTCTGTCTCTGTCTGTCTGTCTCTGTCTGTATATGTCTCTGTGTCTCTGTCTGTCTCTCAGTCTCTCTCTTTCATGTGTAGTGTCTCCCCGTTGTGACGTATTACAACATAGGACATAGGACACAAACGGTCTCACAGCAACCTTAACAAGCGGTCTTTCAGCAACCTCAACAAACGGTCTTTCAGCAACCTCAACAAGCGGTCTTTCAGCAACATCAACAAGCGGTCTTTCAGCAACCTCAACAAGCGGTCTTTCAGCAACATCAACAAGCGGTCTTTCAGCAACATCAACAAGTGGTCGTTCAGCAACCTCAACAAGCGGTCTTTCAGCAACATCAACAAGCGGTCTTTCAGCAACCTCAACAAACGGTCTTTCAGCAACCTCAACAAGCGGTATTTTAGCAACCTCAACAAGCGGTATTTCAGCATTATCAACAATCGGTCTTTCAGCAACCTCAACAAGCGGTCTTTCAGCAACCTCAACAAACGGTCTTTCAGCAACCTCAACCAGCGGTCTTTCAGCAACATCAACAAGCGGTCTTTCAGCAACCTCATCAAAGTGGCTAAAGCGGGGGAGAAAGACACGTTTTCATGGGCTGTGAGCGCTTACGCAAGCGGACCATGACAAGCCGTTGGGCTACGGGCGGAACCCCTGATCATTGGTTCCAGCGGACGGATGTAGTAGATAAGACATCGGCCTCGAGTAGATAAGACATCGGCCTCGTGGATCGCGGCCGCCTTGTGGTTTAAGGGTGGAGAATTTTTCCGATCTCCCAGGTCAACTTTTGTGCAGACTTGCTAGTGACGTATCCCCCTTCGTGTGTACACGCAAGCACAAGACTTAGAGCGCGCGGAAAAGATCCTGTAAACCATGTCAGAGTTCGGTGGGTTATAGAAACACGAAAATACCCAGCGTTCTTCCTCCGAAATCGGCGAATGCTGTCCGAATGGCGGGGTTAAAACGATCATACACGTACAAATCCACTCGTGCAAAACATGAGTGAACATGGGAGTTTCAGCCCATGAACAAAGAAGAAAAAGAAGAAGAAGGAGAAGAAGAAGAAGAAGAAGAAGAAGAAGAAGAAGAAGAAGAATGGTTCCAGCTGAATTTGAAGGTATCAGCCAAATAAACTAAATCCACAATAATACGCACTCCAAGATGAAAACGTGAATGCCTGTGGATCTGGTTGCTCAGTTGATTAAACACTTTGCTTGTGACCTTCGAGAGTCACTTGTTTGAATCCAGGCAAGGACAGACGCGGGTAAACTGTATGTAGAGACGAAGAGACGGTATCAATGTCATAATTATAACCCCTTGTCACCGCCTTGGCTCGTGAAATACCGGGGTTATTTTGCCAGAAGTGCAGGTCATTAACCGATGTCACCTTAACAAAATTATCCTGAAAAGTGCGACTCTTGTTTTCGTTTTGTACTTTTATTTTGCCGCTAGCCTGTACGAAAGTTAAAATGTTAACACTTTCAACACGTTTTATTTTGATGGCCCTAATAAGTAAAGGTAGAAGAAAATTCGTCTGTCGCCTCTCCTTTCATATCCAGGTACCGAGACACCTGGCAGTGGGCGGACGGTTCAATGGCGTTCTACGGAAACGCCAATGGCATATCTGGCCCCGTGTGTGGCCATTTCAATCCTAGTGTCTACAACCAAGTCAAGATGGAGCATTACTGCAATGAGCGCGAGGAGTTTCACTACCTCTGCGAGATGGCTGAGACTCTAAAAGCTAAGGCAGAGATGGCCAAACGCTTGGATCCTACCATTGAATTGGCTTCTCTTTCCGAGGTGACACTGAGCGTTCCTTTTGTCACGTGTCCGGGAGGTCACCTGACGCATGCTTTCATGGCATGTGACGTAGCTAGCGCGTGTTGGGCCGATCACTATGGTAACGCCGAAAGCGAGTTTTTGAGAGTTCCCTCGCGTGCGTCATGTCCGGTCCCCGTGACGTCACTCCCTATGACGTCACTGCCTGCTATGTTCACGTGCAGCGCGGGATCCCAGCGCGTGCCGTACAGCTTGGTGTGTGACCACCGTCAGCAGTGTGCGGACGGCAGTGATGAGACTTTCTGTGTCTATGCTCCGTGTTCCGGCTCCACCCCGGTACAGTGTGCTACATCCACCCAGGTACAGCGAGAGAGAGAGAGAGAGAGAGAGAGAGAGAGAGAGAGAGAGAGAGAGAGAGAGAGAGAGAGAGAGAGAGAGAGAGAGATGAAAATGGCAACCTGGTTGGCCACGTTTTTCATAGTCATGCAGAATGTATTCGGTAAGAGAGAGAGAGAGAGAGAGAGAGAGAGAGAGAGAGAGAGAGAGAGAGACAGACAGAGACAGAGACAGAGACAGAGAGAGGGGGGAGAGAGAGAGGGGGGAGAGAGAGAGTGAGAGATAGACACACAGAGAGAGAGAGAGAGAGAGAGAGAGAGAGAGAGAGAGAGATAGTATCCATGTCACAACGTATGCATCTCACTTGTCTCTAGAAAACAGATACTAACGGCAAGCTCGTCAATCAAAATCAACTTTGTCAGATGTGTTGCTTTATCCGCAGTGTGTAGAACATGACGCCTACTGCAACAAGCAACAACAGTGCGTTGACGGCACAGACGAAGCGGACTGCCATAACTTTAACTTCATCATCGATATGGCCAACGCGCCTCCCCCTGCCTATATTAGCTATAAACTCTACCAAGGCTTTGTTCGCAAAATCAATTTTCAAGCTGAACCAATTCCTACGTCGAATGGTGACGTGAACGGTACATTGCAGTGTGATCACACTCACTTTCAGTGCCAGGGGAACGGGTACTGTTTGCCCGTGTACATGCGCTGTAACGGGGTGGCGGACTGCCCGGGTGGCGAGGACGAAGAGGGGTGTGAAAGAGCCACCTGTCCCGGGTACTATCGCTGCAGGGGGTCCAGGGTGTGTCTGCACTGGATGTCCGTGTGTGACCATGTCTTCCACTGTCCTCAGCAGGACGACGAGCTGTACTGTCACCCCGTGACGTGTCCCGACAGCTGCACGTGTCACGGGCTGGCCTTCACGTGCAACACGACTTTCCAGGCCGCAGAGTACTCTGACCTTCGCTATCTGGACGCAGCGGGCAGTGGCATGCGTGTTGGTCAATTGTCCAACAACACTATGCTCATTCATCTGGGCCTCAGCCGTTGTGGAGTTAACAATGTGGATAATTTTACATTTCCCAATGTACGTAGTTTAGATCTGACCGATAATGTTATCAGTTCTGTCGAGGTTTTTCAATTGCTCGGACTGGGAAACTTAAAGGTGTTGATTCTTTCTAGGAATCCTATAACGTCCATCTTTTCTGCTAGACCTAACCTGACTCTGACCTTGCCTCGGGTTGAACTGTTGGATATATCCGGAGTGACACTCGATAACGTGGATTTCAGTCAATTTGTCCCTTTTCCAAATTTACAAACTCTCAATCTTTCACACAGCAACGTACGTAGAATGCGTCGAAGTGACAACGAATCTCTACAAAACATCCGGGTTCTTGATCTTCGAGGCTGTCACGTGACCCATTTTCAGTATGACGTCATGCTGGGTTTTGAGGCGTTAGAGAGGGTGCACGCCGAGAGCTACAAGTTGTGCTGTCCGTCTATTCTGCCCACGGGGTTCAATCCTACAGACTGCCAAGCACCCACAGACCCTGTGTCCTCCTGTGATCGTCTGTTGTCATCGTCTGTTCATAGAGTTTTGCTGCCTCTCTGCTGCTGTTTGGCATTACTGGGAAATGCGGCCATTTTCATCAATAACGTCCTTGCAATCAGAAAAAATGCATTGACTGCGACAGGAGTGTTTACCACGCATCTCGCTGTAGGCGACGCTGTGATGGGTGTGTGTATTGCTGTGTTTGCTGTTGCAGAGAAGCTTCACCAGGGGAGCTATGTGTTGGCAGACACTGCCTGGAGACACGGTGTGGCTTGCAGAACGGTCTCCTTCTTATTCCTGCTGTCACCTCAGCTGACTGTCTCCTTTGTCGTTCTGCTCACCTTCGACAGGATGCTCCCTTTGTCATCCAAAACCCACATGTTTTCGTTCAAGCCGGTACATGCTCATGTGATGTGCGTGGTGGTTTGGGCGGTGTGTGTGCTTGTCGCGACCTTACCCTTGCTGCCTCTAGCGACATCTGGGGAACTCTTTAGTCAGACAGCGCTCTGCATTCCCCTACCCGTAACACTGGAACAGGTGGCACAGCTAGAGGAAGCAACCTTCGTCGTCTTCGTTGTTGTTTCCAACCTTGTCCTGATGTTGTTGACCGCTGTTGGGTTGACGTGTATTTCTATCAGACTTCTTAACACGACAGCGCTGAGTGACACCAAGAGCCTGTATAGCCCACCCAACAAGATCACAACCGCTAACAGTAATATTCGCGGTACAACCCTACCCGTTCCCATCAATGACAATGCCCAGGGCTCTTCTAATACCACAAATACCAACAGGAGAATGCAAGACCCCGACGCCACCCTGTCTTCCAGTAGCAACATATCAAGCTACACTGCCGATACCAACACAGATACTCGCGACCTACTCAGACAAGCAACGGCAAGCACAATCGTTCAAAGTTCAGGAGCCAGCATGAGCACTAGCCAAGTCGTTCAGCACATCCCGAGTTCTCCAGCCAACACCACTCCTACCACCACACATATTCCTGACTCAGCAAGCGCTGCTATGACAACCAACACTAACAAGAGCCTCCAACGGTCTAGCCCTACAAGGTGGACTCCCACAGGCCAGGACGTCAGTCTCGCCAGGCGAGTCTTCTCCTCCTGTGTGCTGAGCGTGGTGTGCTGGCTGTCGCTGAGCCTCCTGACAGTGCTGGCGTGGCGAGGGTCCTCTCTGCCTGCTGGTGTGTACGTGCACATCGTGGTGCTGGCCCTGCCAATCACCTCGGCGCTCCGCCCCTTTCTGAACGCGCTGGGGGTGAGGGGTGAGAACAGGAGGAGGGAGAGGGCGGAGAGGTGGATGGTCTACATCGCGGCACAGCGACGACAGAAGGGAAGACACTGAGGACGACGTGTTTGAGAAGAATACTCAGCTAATCAGCTTTCTTGTTTGGTTTAGTTGGTTTGCTTCCTGTTTGTGTGTGTTGGTGTTGTCTGTTTGGTCAGCTGCTGTTGTAGCTGTAGTGACTAGTGTTTGTTAGTCTTGATGGGTTTGTTTGTTTGTTTGTCTGTTTGCTAGGAAAGGCGGGGACTAATTGGTATGGATACATGAAGAAAACAATTAAGCATCTGTCTTTCAAATGTACTCGTAAGTAGGTGTTCTCGTACTTCTGGTCTTTGTCAAGTTTTCTTGTTCTGCTTCACACTCACCAACAAGGAACATAAGTAATATTCAACGACACGACTCACATAGCTGGTAGAACAGCCAATGTGTTGATCAATTGATTGATATCAAATTCATTGGTTGACCTATTGGTCGTTTCACCGTGCACAACATGAGTTCCGCTTCAATGATCTGTGGACAGACGTCTGTATGGGTGGTCAGTGTTCCTGTGGGTTTGAAAACGCCAGTTGTTGCCTCTGTTAGGTTGTGAATGGCTCTGAGCGTTTTCAGAGAAGCGTTGGTCAGGTCTGGTGTTGTCTTGGATCTATCTGGTATAGTTCGTGTGGCACGATGTGTAGCGCTGATTATATCCTTAACAATTGTTGTAGAGACTGGACTCGTCGGTGCTTTATCTGAATTAGCGTGTCTATGGCTGCTAGCATCTGTACCCGTGAGTATAGAAATTAAAGCGGTCTGACTTCTCCTTAAGTAGCCCTAAAGCTACTCTTACACTGTGCCGAATTGCCCTTGCGAATAGCATTTTCCAATAATTCACAATGATCGGGACATGGTCGCAAGACTTTCGTAAATGTTCTTAACTATTCCTTACAATTCGTCTCTTGTTTTGAACATAGCAACTTGCTCCTAATATTCGCAAAGAAGTCATATTGCTATTTTTTCGCAACGTACTCGTTAGTACTCGCAAGACATTTGTAATCACCGCAATGTATTCGTGGCGCTAGCAAGCCATTTGCAACCATTCGTTATGCCTGTCTTTACATTGTGCCGAATATCCTTGCAAATATGAACATGTATTCGGCAAAAAGTAGACACATGGACATGAATAATATAGAAAATTGGAAGCCTTACCAATCCTTGCGAATGTCTTACAAATGGTTGCGAGTGCTTGCGAATGTGTTCCGAACATTGAGAATACATTCGCATCAAAATCGCCGTTTAGTTGCAAGACGTTTGCAAGATATTCTTACGTAAAACATTCGCAAGCAATTGCAGTCACTCGCAAGCATTCGTAAGGCTTTCGCTACATTCTTATGAATTGAGCAGAAATGGTCAAAACATTCCTGAGAAATTCGTAATGAATTCGCAACCATTCGCAAGATGTTGGCAAAATGTGCACGAATAAAGTCCTTACGAATGCTTGCGAGCGCTACGCATACCTTTACGATGATTACGAATGGTTTGCGAATACTTAAGAGTACGTTGTGAAACATTCAGAATATGACTTCCTTGCGAATATTAGGAGCATGTTGCTAATGTTCCCAAAAAGAGACGAATGGTTAAGAACATTTACGAATGTCTTGCGACCATGTCCCGATCATTACGAGTTATTGCCGAATTCTATTCGCAAGGGCAATTCGCCAGAGCGTAAGAGCAACATTACGAACAATGCGAATTGCATACTCGTTTTATTCGTAATATGTTTGCAAGCACTCGCAACACTCGCAAGGCCACTCGCAACGTTCGTAATAGATCCGTATATGGATTCGTATACAATCGCAATGATCGGTAGACATTCGCAAGCAGTCGCAACCATTCGTATGACATTCGCAAGGATTCGTAAGCCTTCGATTTTTCTCTGTTTTTTCCTGTCCATTCGTCTCTTTTTTTGCCGAATACAACATTTTCCTATTCGTAAGGATATTCGGCACAGTGTAAGACAGGCTTAAAGGTTCCGTGTGTAGAGCGAATTGCATCGATGATGCCTGTCTTACACTGTGCCGAATATCCTTGCGAATATGAACATGTATTCGGCAAAAAAAGAGGCGAATGGACAGGAAAAAATATTGAAAATTCGAAGCCTTACCGGTCATTGCGAATGCATACACATCCATATACGAATGTCTTGCGGATGTATTACGAGCGTTGCGAGTGGCCTTGCGAGTGTTGCGAGTGCTTGCAAACATTTGACGAATAAAGCGATTATGCAAATAGCTTAGGATGCCAAACGTGGACAAAGATTTGAGAAACTCTTCTGAGGTTTGAGAGGTCGACATTTAAAGAGATCGAGTGAACTGACTGGGTTTTTATTTAATGCGGCGCTGTGTTTGCTATATGACTTTGATCAGGACAAAAGATCTGACTACAATTATGATATTTTAGTGTTTGCAAGATATTGATTTTTCTTCAGACACACGCGCTGCTGCTCCGCGTAACAATGGAATCATCATGCGATATGAGCATTTGTTGTTCTGAAAGTATGACACAAAGGAATTGTTGTGGTTAGTTTCCATGTTCCATTCTGACGAGGCACTTGAACACACGAACGCGCCTGTGTTGCAGAGAAAGAGACGTAGAGGGTACTATAAACATTTTCGCACAGAAACAAATCCTTCGATCATTCTCATAACAAGTGATCAAATACTGCTTTTTCTCACGAGGAACAGATTTTGCATAGGTACAGTACCTAGTAAACGCCCGCCACCTACTTTTGAACGACATTGGTGCAAAAGGGTGGGTGGGCGTACACAAGGTAGTTTACAGTGTATGCTACCGGCTCGCCTCTAGCTCTGCGTTCGACAGCTGCCGCATGATGAACACATGCTACATATACTTCCAAAGGTTAACAGATAATGACAATACAGAAACTATAAATGAATCGACAAAACGCACGCAAAAAAACAACAACAACACAATAACAGCAAACTATTCAGATACAATAGTAGCCAATCACAGCACGAACTTATTACCTCTTCACGCAACCAAAGGGAAGTAAGCGCTCTATATGCATACAACATGTGTAATGGAGTAAGCGAGAGTTATCTGGAACCAATCTCCTGGCACCTGAGAGAATCACCTCTCCACACAAAGTTAGACATTGAACTGTCCTTGAACATGGCCAAAGATGAGGGAAAATACATTATGTTTAGCTCCAAGTTTGTTACTCGTTGTATCATGCCCTCCAAATCTGACCTACCATTACATAAAAAGACCCCCGAAAATGCTGCACTGATGGCTGGATGTAAAATAGCAGATCACTGCCTTATCTATTACCATCGTTAAATAAAGAATTGTCATTGTTTCTCTTTTTCCCTCCCTCTTTCGCTCTCTCTCTCTCTCTCTCTCTCTCTCTCTCTCTCTCTCTCTCTCTCTCTCTCTCTTTCTCTCTCTCTCTCTCAACCCCCCTCTCTCTCTCAACCCCCCTCTCTCTCTCTCTCTCTCTCTCTCTCTCTCTCTCTCTCTCTCTCTCTCTCTCTCTCTCTCTCTCTGTCTCTCTCAACCCCCCTCTCTCTCTCTCAACCCCCCCTCTCTTTCTCTCTCTCTCTCTCTCTCTCTCTCTCTCTCTCTCTCTCTCTCTCTCTCTCTCTCTCTCTAACACTAATACTATGATAGTTCATCCTGCAAAAACCAAAAGTATGGTAATCACTTCTAGACAGAAACATCAGCTGGCCCCACTTGATCTAAAGCTTAACCTTGGATCATCACCGATTGAGCAAGTGCGTGAACATCGGGTTCTAGGAGTCACAATAGATTCTGAGCTAAACTGGAAATGTCATTTAAACAATATAAACAAAACGCTGTCGAGAAACATGTTCTTATTCTCGCAGCTACGATATTATGTCGACACTTCAGTTCTTAAATTATTTTACCATGCACACATTCTTTCGCATTTAAGTTATGCTTCTACGTTATGGGACAACTGCAGTAATGTTCACATGATCAAACGGAATTCTCTCCATCGTCGTGCAGCTAAACTTATGATACCTAACTCATCGGTCACTACTGACAAAAAACTGAAACTGCTTGGCCTCCTTCCGTTGAACCAGCAGCTTAAACTGAATAAATCATTATTCATGTTTAGAGTTATGAACAAGGAAGTCCCAGCGTACATTCTGTCGCTGTTTCAAAAAGCAACCAACAGGTATGATTCTAGTAAATTCATTCCACCTCGCCCTCGACTAGATTTGTACAAGTCTAGTCTTGCATTTTCAGGGTCATCAGTGTGGAATTCACTTCCAACAGCATTAAAATATATTCCATCAATCAAAGCCTTTAAAAAGCAAATACACAGACATTTGTTTCAAATCTGATTCCAAGTGGAGCGTTCCACCGTTATCGTAACCTAGTGGTGATTCAAAATGGGTTTACTCCGATGTATTAAACCGTCCTAATGTTATCATACATACCGGTTATCTTATAGCAGTCTCTTTTTGGGGTTGCTGTTTCTGTTGTTACTGTTGTGTTGGTATATCCTTTGTTGTAGTTCTTTTCTTCCTTTTGCTATGTTGTCGGTATCTTTTGTAAAATACAAATGACTTACTGTTTGTTATTTTGCTTGCTTGCCGTTGTTGTTTCATTTGGACCATATTATGTTTCTATTGCTCGTGACTTTTTATTTTTTTTTATTTTAATTTTTTTTTTTACAGTTAGTATTGCTATTATCGTTATGACATCATCATCATTACCATTATTTCTAGTTTCATATTTCTACTGCTGTTATTGTATTTAATAGTATCAAATACTATAACTTTTTCTTTGCCTTTGAATGCCATTTATTATCATTTGTACGATTATTTTTGCCGTCAACCATTTTTGCTCTTATGATGTTTTCATGTTCTGTTTTGTATTCATGTTAGTTAGCAAGGACAGATTGTAAGACTAGGCAACGCCTAAAATCTCCATCCTTCTGTAATAAAGTTTAATCAATCAATCAATCAATCAATCAATCAATCAATCAATCTCTCTCTCTCTCTCTCTCTCTCTCTCTCTCTCTCACTCTCACCACACCCTCGTCTCGATTCCCCGTCTATGTTAAAACATTTAGTCAAAACTTAACTAAATGTAAAAACAAACACTTGTTCTGAACGAGCAAGAGGAATTTGTCACACAACAGTGGTGCGACATCCGCGCTTAAATCTATGTCAGAATTGCTTAGGTTACACTTTCGGGAACTGCGTGACAATGCAGATTATGCTGTACTGTTGTTGGTGTCTTTTATCTCGTCAGTTTCCACAACTGGTAAGTACTTGGTTAGTTTATGGGATCTGACAATTTTGGTTACCACTTCCTCAAAGCACGCCATAGGCATAACAACATACACATGTACGTAAACTAGCAAAATGTAAACGTTTTCTTGTGCGGTTCAATTGTGTTTAAAGCTTATGACAAATAGCAAAATTGACATGTTCTTATAGGTCGATAATAGTCATAACGTCCAGGCAATTCCCAACATATATAGATAAAACATTATGGGTGTTTAATTTTTATAATTTTTATTTGTTTGCCAAGCACATCATTGTGTTGCTTGTAATCAAAAACATGCATCCGTCTACAATGTATCATTCATCCTTCAACATTATCACTCAAGGAAACCTAGACTAGAGTTTGATATACATTTTAGCAGTTCATTATTGGTTTGTATTGTTTATTTAACTGCAGTAACGATTTTAAACTAAAGCTGAAGACAAATCCAAAAACAAAGAGACTGCCAACATTCCAACATTCAGAATAAAAAAACAAGAAAGAAAAAAGAAAAAGAAAACAAATTAATTCGCTCGGCTTCCTGACGAGTGGACGTAAACTGATAGAACTATCAAGATAAGTTTTGTGTGAATATTTGTTTGTCTGTTCACTTAAAAGACCGTTGGGTCGAAATATCTGTGAATGTATTGTTTTGTCAATAACAAACGTTCCAACAACCTACTTTGCTTGTGTTTTGAGTCTAAAGATGATGACGTTTATTTTACGTATTTTATTTATTTTCAGATGAGTGCTGGTACATCCCACAGGAGCTTGTATCCAATCGCCGGTCGATCATTATTTACAGTCCACTACTACGACATACTACTACTATATACTACATCCCAACCTATGCCACTACGTGCACTATCATTTCGATGGATTTCAACTACCATAGTGGTGCCAATGCCAACGAATGCAAGAAGGAGTGTGAAAAAACAGTCTTTGGCGACAAACGATGCTGTTGGTTTAGATGGTGTTTGTCTTCTTGCCATTCACTTACTTCCTGCATCCTAATCAATGCTTACATGGTTTTAACAGTTCCAAGCATGAATACTACCGCCGTGTCTGCAGCCTCCCAGGTAACTACATATAAATTATCCCCGAGTACGCAGTAGGAGGGTCCAGCAGACTTTAATTGTGTGTGTGTGTGTCTGTCTGTCTGTCTCGACTTAACAGCTTATTGCTGGGAAACTGCTGGGCGCAGTTCTTTCAAAAGTTGATACACTAACTTGATAATAGGTCCGATTGATCGTATTAAAACTTCATAATGTTACCTGGGACCTAAATGCCCCAAAAAACACAAACGTTTTTGACGGTTGGACGAATTCAATCGGAGCGACAGCCAGCCATTGAGCTGATAGAACAGCCGAACGCGTGCGTCATGAAAAGCATGCGTATCGCTCATGGGCTCATAGAACCGCCCAGTCAGCCAGCGACAACCAGGCTTTGGGTGCGTGCGTGCTTTGCGTGCGTGTGCCACTGCGCGACCTAATTTTATGAAGCAGCAACGTTAGCAGTCTTGTCATTAAATTTTGAGTTCACTGCCAAAGTGATACGGGTTCGATTCCCAGCATGAGCGGTCTATTTTTTTTTTAATTCTTGTTTACTATTGTTTATTATGAACGTTTTAATGTTTAATTTTACTCTAATAGTTTTTTTAATTGTGTAAAATAAATAAATAAATTTTTTTTTTAAATCCACGTGCACAAGACAAAAACTTTCACACTGAAGAGTACTCGGGTCCAGCGCCAGCGTTTTTTATATGCGCAGATGTTTCTTGTACGTTTTTATAGCGGATTCTGAACTAAAAGCCTAGAGCTACATGTCTTCTCCAGATGGATACAGAGACAGACACACAGACCGACAGGCATGTGGAGACAAATAAAGAATGATAGAATGTAAGACAGACAGGCAGACAGACACGTAGACAGACAGCCAGACTGACAGGCAGATTCAGAATAGAGAGACGATAAGAGTGGCAACAGATAGAGAGAGAGAGAGAGAGAGAGAGAGAGAGAAATAGAGAGAGAGAGAGAGAGAGAGAGACGCACAGACAGACATAGAAAGAGGGAGAGCAGCATAGAAAGGGGGAAAGAGACACTCTGGCATACAGACAGACAGAGACAGACAGGGATAGACATTGAGAGAGAGAAAGGTAGAGAGACTAATAGATTACGAACAATACTTTCAAAAAATATTGTTTTAAATAAATTAAAATACGTGTTCATTTTTGCAGTACTTATCATCGACAGTAACATCAAACCCCAATGATGACAATGGTACAACAGAAACATCTAAACCAGCGACCGACACAAACATCAATGTTCAATCCACAACTGAGTGGACCTCCGACCAATTACGTTCTGCAGTGAGTAACACCAGCAATGCTACAGATACTATCGAGAATACACAGATAAAACAGAATTAAAACAAGTCGCAGAAGGCGAAATTACTACATTTATTCGAGCTGTCACAGAATGAAACCGAATGCACTAAAACAATTTTACCAAGACTGTATAGCATTGTCAGTCCCTCGCTCGTGGAAAAGGCAGTGAAATTGACAAGCCAATATAGGGCGGTAGTGGTTGCATGCGCTGAGCGGGATAGCACGCTTTTCTGTACCTCTATTCTTTTTGTTTAACTTTCTGAGCTTGTTTTTAATCCGAATAGAACATATTTATATATTTTTGGATTCAGGAAATGATGAAGAATAAGATGAAATTGTTTTTGGATCCTTTTATATAAAAGAAAAATTAAATACAATTTTCAGATCTTTTATGACCAAACCCATGAATCAATTGTTTAGCCTCCAGGCTAAAATGCAATACCAAAGTCCGGACTTCGTGGAAGATTGCTTGACCAAAATGTCAATCAATTTGGTCAAAAAATAAGGGCGTGACAATGCTGCCTCAACTTTCTCTAATATAACGTCATCAAAGACATTTATCGATAAAATGACAGAAAAAAACACGTATGGGGATATCATTTTTGGCTCACGTAAGTGTAGCCTATGCGTTGGTAAACTTTGTCTGTCTGTGCGTGCGCGTGCGTGCGTGCGTGCGTATGTATGTATGTATACGTGTCTGTGGTAGAAACTTTAACATTTGAAGACGTCATATTACATTGACGTCACATTATGACGTACGAGGGTTAGACGTCACGCGATGGAATTACTGAAAGTCTCGGTGATTGTTATTTTGAGCGGGCCGAGACTATTTGGCAGTCGTGTCCATGTAAGTAGGCTACATGCAGACAGACAGATCTAGATCTAGTGTCTCGCTTTCTTGCACAGTTTCACCTATGCTCTTTCTGTGTATGTGTGTGTGTGTGTGTGTGTGTGTGTGTGTGTGTGTGTGTGTGTGTGTGTGTGTGTGTGTGTGTGTGTGTGTGTGTGTGTGTGTGTGTACTGTGTGTGTGTATGTGTGACGGAGTGATTGAGTTTGTGTTACTGTTTGTCGATTTCTTACGTGAGCCTTGAAGGCTTCGCCTCTTGTTATTGTTTATTTTATGCAGCTTGTTATCGCGCGCATATTTCAACATACGGATTCAAGGCGCAGGGATTTATTTATGCCGTGTGAGATGGAATTTTTTTTACACAATACATCACGCATTCACATCGGCCAGCAGATCGCAGCCATTTCGGCGCATATCCTACTTTTAACGGCCTATTATTCCAAGTCACACGGGTATTTTGGTGGACTTTTGTATCTATGCCTATACAATTTTGCCAGGAAAGACCCTTTTGTCAATCGTGGGATCTTTAACGTGCACACCCCAATACCCATGAACTCTCATGTGAAGAGTCATGACAATTGGTCCAGTAGTTTTCTCGGAATCGCTCTACACACACGCACTCACATACACCACACCCCTCGTCTCGATTCCCCGTCTATGTTAAAACATTTAGTCAAAACTTGACTAAATGTAAAAACCAAAACTATAGGTTATTCATTTTTTACAAAGCAAAACGTTACAGTATTTCGGCCCCGTGGTCTTTTAAGTAGACAGACAGACAAACAGATGATATAGATAATACACATATCTCAAAATTGTCGACGAGACTCGCCTCGCCAGCATCTTGCAAGCGAGTTCCGTCGACAATTGTAAGATAAGTTCTGTATCTGTATCAAAAGTGTTTGTCTGTATGTCTACATGTTACCAAATGTTGTACTAAAAAAAAATCAAAAATACCAACTTGAAAAAAATATTTTTTGCTGACCACTGGTTAGACTAAAGATGTTTTGGTTCATACCATAGCACTACTTTTATGCAATGTTCATGCCAAATGTGATCACCATAGCTTGAAAAAAAATGGGGACACCACAAACTTCAAAATATGTCATTTTTTGGAGAAAATCGTGCATTCAAAAATGAAAACTAAACTTACTGTACTGGAATTTCAGTTATCACATTCGGAACGCGTAGCTCTTTTAAACAAAAAAACTCTCTCGACAAACACTGGGAACAATTTCTGTTTGAAATTGGTTAAACCAATCAATCAAAATGAACGCATGCAAGATAGATCGCCAAGTTCGTACTAGCAAACAAACATTAATGAATCGATTGAACATTGGAGTTTCTTTCTTTTAGCCAAGTCACGCCAGAGACCGCGGCTACGTCGTAAACCTCATATCTAGTCGGCTAGCCTTCCTCGGGGGTACTTTTCTGATCTTAATATACACATGATGGTGTGTATTCAAACCCAACACAAAGGTGACTGCCTTAAGAAATTCATACGACTCAGAGTAAGAAACGTTTAACAGCGTTTCGATTGCATTTCGATTTACGTGGGCAATGTTTGAAGTTTTGCGTTCCGTTCCGTTAAAGATGCCTCCCTTCTCGTTTCAACGACCAGCCACTCCACAACAGATTTTACCAAGATTTTAACTGGGATGAGAGCACCCTGTAATGTGTTCGTATACAAAGCATCAACAAACTGGCCGATTCCTAGGCAGAGGGGCAATTTTGTATAGGAACAAATATGTTCAGACTGACACAGATGTCTGTTACTGCACTAATTCAGCAAACATGTTCAGACTGACACAGATGTCTGTTACTGCACTAATTCAGCAAACATGTTCAGACTGACACAGATGTCTGTTACTGCACTAATTCAGCAAACATGTTCAGACTGACACAGATGTCTGTTACTGCACTAATTCAGCAAACATGTTCAGACTGACACAGATGTCTGTTACTGCACTAATTCAGCAAATATGTTCAGACTGACACAGATGTCTGTTACTGCACTAATTCAGCAAATATGTTCAGACTGACACAGATGTCTGTTACTGCACTAATTCAGCAAATATGTTCAGACTGACACAGATGTCTGTTACTGCACTAATTCAGCAAATATGTTCAGACTGACACAGATGTCTGTTACTGCACTAATTCAGCAAACAAATTCCACCATGCGCAGAAAACAACGAGGCTTTAGATTTTGGTATTAGTCTAAGTAGGAGATTGTTCATTTCCCAGGTGGAAGCCCGGGTTGACCATTGGAAATGTACCAGCGGGTCTTCGTGAGCAGAGAGCCAGAGTGGCACATTGGTTATAGACCGCTTAATAATTCCTCTTACGTTGGAGGTCGTGGGTTCGATTCCCACCCGGGAATACAAATACCCGATCGTTATATACGTTCTCCAGTACCCCAAGCTGGAATTGGGTATCTGAATCTATCCAGGAACGGGAAAGGCAAAGGCAGCGAGGGAGAGGAGTGGGCACCGCCCTCATTTAGCTCGGGCCGCGAGTAGTTGAGATCTTTAACATATCGCTCCCCCACGACCAAAAATGGTTATGGGACTATCTTTACCTTTGCCTTCAGGAGAAGGAGGGTACCTTTAACAACATAAATTGTACATGACGTCCATGTCATATATTTACGAATGCTTCCTTGCTTGTTTGATCAGTTCTGTGTTCGAATCGTACAGATCCGCAGGTTTCAACCCATACACAAAATACTTGGACATACGTGTATTATACTATTGTGTATGAGAGCAATGTTGTCTTCAATGAATCGTGGCCAGATACTGAGCTGCATGTTGGTTTCTTTCCTATCTTCAGTGGTATGGTCTCGTGAGTGACAATTTTGTTTCTTGCCTGTATAATACAATGTTAATATGAGAAAAAAAAGTCTTGTCATGCCTCATGTGTATGGAAGAAAAAGGGTGACATGTACATCATGATGGGGTTATAAGTTGGCCAAAAGTCGTTAAGTTTTTGTTAAGAATGATATTTTCTGACCGAGCAAAAGACAGTGTTATGTTTGTGTACAAACGAAATATACACCAAAAATAGCCTGAAGGTACTTCACAGAGAAATTACCTTTTTTTTGTATAAACTTAGCAAAAACTTATTTCACCCAGTTTCGTAATCCAACAAAACCATTCATTCCCATGTTCAAATTCAGAATAGGCACAACTTGGCGACTTTTACAAACGAGGAGTGTATATGAAATAGAGGCAAGCATTGCATGCATTTTGTATCTTATAAGTACATGCTCTATCAAATTACAAATGGCTAGAAATACATGACCACAAATGCAATACGTTACACAACATTTATTTCGCCTTCTGTCTGTCTGACTTTCTGTCTGTCTGTCTGTCTAAATACCTGTCTGTCTAAATGCCTGCCTGTCTGTCTAAGATAGGAGACGAAAATAAATCACCAAATAATGTGTTATCAATTTCATTTAAATCAGTCGAAAATTACCAACAACGCAGTTTCCGGTTTTCTTCTAGATCCCTTGATCTGGATTCCCCACTTGGTGTAGGTCGTGGGGAATACCGACTTCCGCTGTTTCGTGACGGGACTCTTCTTAATAATTATGAGCACAGTTGCAGTCAAGCAAAACAACGCTATATTTTCTTGGAATTAGAAAGAAATAATGAATACAATTGTATCACTTCGTGGTTAAATTCAAATTCTACCACACAGACATGGCAAAACTCAGTTGAAATTTTCATAAAGCATTTGTTCTTAACCGGAAGATGCACTATTTAAGGAGCTATTTTCAGACAAGTTTGTGGCAATTCGGACGTTCACGAACTATTCGCTGTGTTGTTATTTACAAATACCTGCAATAATACACCACAAAAAATGCTCCATATCTAACTACGTTAATTAATACATGAAATACAAGCGGCTTGTGCAGTGTTTATACTTCCGTTCTTGGTCATAGTGTTTCAATCCTGATGGGTAAACATACGTTGAAGCTGACAAAGCCGTCGGATCGAGGATTTCAAATATGTAATCTAAGAAACACGAGCACAATCCACGCTGTTTGGGGCTTAAAGGCATATAACACGGCGTCAATATACACCTTCGCGAAAGACCACCTTACACATCAATACATTTGAATTATCGAACGCTCGTGTCCGGTGTCATCTATACAGCCCCTAACGCGAACTCTGTAGCACTTTTGGGCGATTTCAACTCCATATTTCAAGCACAATTTCGTGAAATACGAGCTCTCGGGGGCAACAATTCGGTACTGCATGGACGAAAATCACAACCAAGTCGTAGCAGTTGAAGAAGGCGGTACAGAGAAATAAAAAAATCGGATTTCTACCCAAACGCAGCCGTTTCAAATATCAATAACTGAGCGCTCGACAGACGCTTATTTGATGATAGTCCTAGTGTGCTTAGATTTATAAACAACCCCACAACCAAACTATAGAGCTCTTGAGGCGATTAAAGACAGTGTGTTTGATTCATTATATCCCTTTAAGGTACCAAGCTGATTTACAATCCCATGGTACGGACCAAACCAAAGACTACTCTGTAAATATTTAGAACAAATTGCTTTAAAATGCGACCGCCACAGTGCTGCCGCAGTCTTTATCTCAAACACAAACATGACTTCATTAAAACGCGTTATCAAAAAGCGGAGAAAAACGAAACAAACAAATGCGCAAAAATGTATTGTATCAATTTACATAGCAAAATCGGTTGGGTTATTTTTGAGAAATGCTTATCACAAACAAACATCCAGCGGGATAAAAAAAAAAAAAAGCTACCCTAGCTACGCCCTTGTTAAATCATCCAGTCAAGCATTGACCAAATGGAAACATAAAAGAATATGACCAAGGACAAATACCACGAAGCTCCAGTTTAGTTTTGTGCCGGCATTTACACCAAAAGTGATTCAATTATATCTATCTATCACTATACTGATCAACGGCTCATCGCGATGAGATACATCAACAAATTCATTAAAGAAAATAAAGAACATACACATTACAATGATTACCTACTATTTATATATATTATAATCAGAACGACAAATGTAGTGACGTCCTGTTTATCAAAAATTATCATTATGATCAAAATGAGTTTTCTTCTCCTGGTTTGTGTGCAGAAACCTGCAGATACGTTCCCGTCTACTATTACGGTTGCGATTTACAATACCGGGAGATAAATCAGTTTCAGGTTCCTAACAGAGAAGCCTGCGAGAATGAATGTGAGGGCTCCATAATTCAAAAAACTATCTTGGGGTGGTCTTACCAAGTACGGTGTTGGTGGTACACGTATAACGCGACTGGCAAAAGCGACGATTTCACGTGCTTGCTTCGGCATGGCCTTGCCTTGGATGATCGACCAGAGTGCAGAGAATGGGCTGAGGATGACGAATCTCGAGACTTCCTTCGTCTCTGTGATGCAGCGGGTTGGTATTCAAAATGTCTGACATGGAGTGTTATGCAATAGCTTTATATAGTCCTTGATTCAAACACAGTGTTGCACGTGGCACATTCTCTGTATATGCCTGTGTGTCTCTCCCATCCGTGTCTTTCTGACACACACACACACACACACACAGACACACACACACACACACACGCACACACACACACACAAACACCCGTACGCACGCACACACATACACACACACACACACACACACACACACACACATACGCACGCACGCACACACTCATTTGCCTCTTTCAATTCACAAGAGAAGTCACAATAAAAAAAAACCATAATGATGTTGTTTACTAACAGCTTATTGAATACAATCAATTATCAATTATTGTCCAAAGATAAGAACCCGATCTCTGTTTCAGTGACGTCGTCGACTCCACTTCAACTAGAAAGTTCTTCCTGCAAAGCGGCAAGCGATGTCAGAATAAGCCGAACAGTCTTCCATCCCGAGACAAAAAATGAGTGCAAGTATTTTTGCGAAACAACATCCTTCAAATCCCCGTCCAGAGATGGGTTACCCTGTTGGGCTTTTCGCTTCGACAATTTTGACAGATTCGGCGTCTTCCAGTGCGAGCTACTCTTCGCAGTCAGTGATCCACAGATTTCCTGTGACCAATCAACTGAGACCTCACAACCTTCTCAAACCGGAAACGTATATGAAGTTTATTTCCGGCAGTGCCCTGAAGGAGACTCTCCGGGTAAGCGGTTCAAAGTGTGTACATTGCTGCCTTTGTCAACACTAACAGCGTTTCAGGAATATTGCAAACAAGTTAAAACAAATATCGATATAGATGTACACAAAATGCCTCTATTGTGAATGTGCTAGGTTAAATCTGGTCGAATGTCATATTTATGCAGTATATCAATGTCGAGACAGTACGCAACAATGTGAAAGTCGTCATTCGAGCATTCACATTGAATATTGATAATCTCAGGCACAGCACAGACATGGATTTAATACCACACAGGCCATCATCCAGGGTGTTACCTTTATATACCATGAGCTAAACACAAAATATCAAAAAATAGTATTTACACATTAACATGCTTCCATTTGAAACTTCGAGGTCTTCATCGGGGATTGACGCCCGACAAAAGCTAATTGAAGCCCGACGGAGCGAAGCGACGGAGGGCTTCAATTAGACTTTGGGAGGGCGTCAATCCACGATGAAGACCGAGAAGTTTCAAATGGAAGCATGTTAATGTTATTGTAATTCAATCTGACGACGATCTCTTTCCTGCTTTCATGCGGTTGTAAACAGACAGAATTGGTTCTGTTCTGTTCACACACTACTTTCAGTCCACCTACCTGCAAGGGTCAAGTCCCAAGAAATATGTCTCTGTATTCCTATCGTATCACTCTGCTTCTGTTTTGTTTTCTTTCACACACATTTTCACTTCTTTTTTGACGGGTTTCTGGACAGCAAACTCTAAAACAAATTCTTTTTATCACAAAAGCGATCTTTGGAATTGACTGACGTAGTCCGAAAGAATTCATGTATCAACTTACCTCAAGCAATCGACGTCATCACTTCGCACAATTTATGGTCTCGGTATTTCGTTGGCCTTCATATTTCCTACTTGTAAAATGACCCTCAAAGCTAACCAGGTTGTTAATGGATTTTTTTAGCGAGTGGCTATCGACAATTGTAATTCAATCAAGTTTGCGTTTTAATGAAACAGATCCTGTGATTGGTCAGAATGCCCCAACTCATTAAAAATTACCGGTGACTAATTGTCGATAGCCACTCGCTAAAAAATCCATTAACAACCTGCTGGCGAGGCGCATTGATACCGCCTGACTAGTCTCGGTTAGCTTTGAGGGTCATTTTACAAGTAGGAAATATGAAGGCCAACGAAATACCGAGACCATAAGGTATGCGAAGTGATGACGTCGAATACGTGACGTAAGTTGATGCATGAATTCTTCCGGACTACGTCAGTCAATTCCAAAAATCGCTTTTGTGATGAAAGAATTTGTTTTAGAGTTTGGTATCCAGAAACCCATCAAAAAAGAAGGGAAAATGTGTGTGAAAGAAAACAAAACAGAAGCAGAGTGATACGATAGGAATACAGAGACATATTTCTTGGGACTTGACCCTTGCAGGTAGGTGGACTGAAAGTAGTGTGTGAACAGAACAGAACCAATTCTGTCTGTTTACAACCGCATGAAAGCAGGAAAGAGATCGTCGTCAGATTGAATTACAATAACATTAACATGCTTCCATTTGAAACTTCTCGGTCTTCATCGTGGATTGACGCCCTCCCAAAGTCTAATTAAAGCCCTCCGTCGCTTCGCTCCGTCGGGCTTCAATTAGCTTTTGTCGGGCGTCAATCCCCGATGAAGACCTCGAAGTTTCAAATGGAAGCATGTTAATGTGTAATTAGTCACCGGTAATTTTTAATGAGTTGAGGCATTCTGACCAATCACAGGATCTGTTTCATTAAAACGCAAACTTGATTGAATTACAATTTATTTTAACAATACCCATTGGTTATTTCACGAGATTGTAATCACAGGCCAACGCCTAAGCAAACAATGAAAACAAAACGACCTAAGTGTAATGTGCCTCTATTTAACGGGTGTAGAATATCAGAAATGTTTGCATATTTGAGCAACATAGACACAAAAGCAGTATGTATAGTAGTTTGTAAACGTCGCGTAGCCTAGACCTGCTGCTACAGAAAACAACAGTTTAAATGATTTTCTTGAATTTCTTATTTTGTTGTGTGTGTGTGTGTGTGGGGGGGGGTTACTGTAGATTGAACATGTGAATACTCTTGTTCATAGATGTAAAACCACTTCGAATATGACAACAAACAAACTGAAGATCAAACAATGACAGCGGAGGGGTGACAACAAGTTCACGAATCATTTGCGCTTGATGAAGTTGCTTCCATTAGCAAACATTTAGAGACAATCCGTTAAACAATCAAATGAAAAATAAAATAATTAAAAACAACAAAGCAATTGATAAATTAATGAGTGTTTCTAATTCGTGTTGTTACTGCGTTTTGTTTACCTATCAAACTGTCCCTGGGATTTTAAATGTTCAGTTACAATGAGGTTAAATTTGTGAAGGTAGAATCACACCATACTTGGACAAAGCTGTTCTATTATGTTTTTATGTATTTAATTTATGTTGTGTGTGTGCGCTTTGGTTAAATCTATAACATTTCTGATTCTTCATGTGTCAGACGGGGATCTCGCTGAAGTTCAGATCACAGGTAAGGAATTATCCAGGTTATTAACATTAACACAGACATGGTTAGCTAGAGCTATTGTTAAGAGAGAGGTGATATTTCTTTCATATATTGATGTTGTTCCCGACATTATTCTTATGCTAAGAACTTTGCACTCAAGACACAGAAAACCGCATTCAAGAAAAAGTGGTTTCACCATAACTGATCGTTCTTTGTTCGCTGTCTCTGTCTTTGACTATATGTATGTATGTTGTGTGTGTGTGTGTGTGTGTGTGTGTGTGTGTGTGTGTGTGTGTGTGTCTCTCTCTCTCTCCATCTCTCTCTTACACCCTCTCTCTCTCTCTCTATCTCTCTGAGTCTCTCTCTCTCTCTCTCTCTCTCTCTTTCTCTCTCTCTCTCTCTCTCTCTCTCTCTCTCTCTCTCTCTCTCTCTCTCACTGAAAGTGACATTGTTTAACGTATCAACGCCTTTTGTTTTCCTCTCCATAGAGTCCTGCAGATATTATACTCAAACAGTTTACAACGACTGCAACTTTTACAAGAAATCAACAGAGGAACGCCTCGTGCTCAGCGAAGATGAATGTCGCAGAGCATGCGACACAGCCGAACATAGCAACTGGCGCTGTTGGTGGTTTTCCTACATATCTTACGTATTGTACTGGTGGCCGGCTTATGTCTGCTATCTGCATTTTGGGTGGAGCCCGTCTGACTGTCCTGGTCAGCCTGTGGCTGCTGGTTCATCACGAGACTTTCGTCGTTACTGTCGTACATTAGGTAACACTTTGATCACAAATTATATTGTTGTTTCTTCAAAACCTTCTCTAACCCCAACTTTAATAAAAAAAACATTAATCTTCTGGTACTCTCTCGAAAACGCCCTCTGGGTCATTTAAAATACCGGTAATCGGAAAAGAAAATGTTGGTGGTGATGGTGGTGTTTGTGGTTTTATTTAAAACGACGACAATGATGGTTGCATGTGGCCATTCTTATGATGATGATGATGATGATGATGATCATCATCATCATCATCATCATCATCATCATCATCATCATCATCATCATCATCATCATCATGAGTTAAAGCGTTACATTTGTTTAGTATATCGTTGTTGATGATAGTATTACAGTTGAGCATGGAGATGCCTGTTAGCAAACCAATCAAATTCACTCACTCATGATGTACAACCTGTAACGTATACACTTGACAATGTCTGCTTTACCAAACAGAAACACCTGCAGTGATATCACAGTACCCTTTAGTTCGCCAACCAGACAATGGTATCTGTAAAACATCAGGCAAGCACATCAGTAGAGTCTACCATTCCCTGGAATCTACCCCGGAATGCCACAACCTCTGCAACAAAAACTGGTTCAAGCTTCCATCAGCTCGCTACTTACCGTGCATGGGGTTTGAATTCTTACCCCGCAACGCCCTGGAATTGCCGCAATGCACACTGTGGTTTGCCGAGACAATGTTGGAGTGCGACCAGCCTGAGGACCATGACGCTTCAAACAGCAGTACCACATCATCTGCGTCTTTCCCCTGGCGATGCCCTGTTTGTAAGTGAATGTAACTTTTCCCTCTCCCCCTTCTCTATTCTATCACCACTTTTTGGACACAATGGACTTGTAAACAATAAAACGAGACCAATACGCAAAGCAATAAGATTATTCAAAATTACAGATATAAATTAATACTGATTTGTACCTCTTTTTTAATACTGTGCTGAACTAACAATACCGTGTCGTGCGAAAGACGCTCGTTTTCTGTAGCTATAATATAGTTAACTT
This sequence comes from Littorina saxatilis, assembly GCF_037325665.1. Lineage (NCBI taxonomy): Eukaryota > Metazoa > Mollusca > Gastropoda > Littorinimorpha > Littorinidae > Littorina > Littorina saxatilis. The sequence goes on along the minus strand of NC_090253.1, from coordinate 44,352,987 downwards.
TGAAACAGGAGAGTCTAATGTTTTCACATCATTAAAATGTATGGGTGTTTTTTCTCTACTTTCTTGCAGATACGACAGTGGTACCGCCAACAACAGATCACACAACTGCTGACATGCCGACCACTACTACTGACACACCGACCACTACTACTAACACACTGACAACTACTGCTGACACACCCACCACTACGGCTGACACACCAACCACTTCTGCTGTCACACCAACCACTACTGCTGACACACCAGCCACTCCTGCTGACACACTAACCACTACTACTGACACACCAACCACTACTACTGCCACACCAACCACTACTTCTGACACACCAACCGCTACTACTGAAACACCAACCACTACTACTGGCACACCGACCACTACTGACACACCAACCACTACTTCTGACACACCGACCACTACTGACACACCAATCACTACTTCTAACAAACCGACAACTACTGACACACCAACCACTACTGCTGACACACCTACCACTACTACTGACACACCAACCACTACTACTGACACACCGACAACTGCAACTGATTCACCGACCACTACTGCTGGCACACCAACCACTACTGACACACCAACCACTACTGTTGACACACCTACCATTACTACGGACTCACCAACCACTACTACTGACACACCGACCACCACTACTGACACACCGACCACTGTAACTGACACACCAACCGCTACTACTGAAACACCAACCACTACTACTGGCACACCGACCACTACTGCTGGCACACCAACCACTACTACTGGCACACCAACCACTACTGACACACCAACCACTACCGCTGACACACCAACTATAACTGACACACCAACCACTACTGACACACCAACCACTACTGCTGACACACCAACCACTGCTGACACACCAACCACTACTGACAAACCAGCAACAACTATTGACACACCAACCACTACTGCTGACATACCAACCACTACTGACACACCAACCACTACTGACACACCAACAACAACTACTGGCACACAAACCACTACTGACACACCAACCACTAATGCTGACACACCAACTATTACTGACACACCGACCACTACTGACACTCCAACCACTACTGCTAACACACCAACTATTACTGACACACCGACCACTACTGACACTCCAACCACTACTGCTAACACACCAACCACTAATACGGACACACCAATCTCTACTGACACTCCAACCACTACTGCTGACACACCGACAACTACTTCTGACACACCGACCACTACTTCTGACACACCGACCACTACTGCTGACACACCGACCAATACTTCTGACACACAAACCACTACTGCTGACAGACCAACCAATACTGCTGACACACCAACCACTACTGACACTCCAACCACTACTGACACACCAACCACTACTGACACATTGAACAATACTTCTGACACACCAACCACAACTGACACTCCAACCACTACTGACACACCAACCACTACTGCTGACACACCAACCACTACTGCTGACACACCAACCACGACTGACACACCAACCACTACTGCTGACACATCAACCACTACTGCTGACACACCAACCACTACTGCTGACACACCAACCACTACTGCTGACAAACCAACCACTACTGACACTCCAACCACTACTGACACACTGACCAATACTTCTGACACACCAACCACTACTGACACTCCAACCACTACTGACACACCAACCACTACTGCTGACAAACCAACCACTACTGCTGCCACACCAATCACTACTGCTGAAAAACCAACCACTACTGCTAACAAACCAACCACTACTGCTGACACACCAACCACTTCTGCTGATACACCAACCACTACTGCTGACAAACCAACCACTACTGCTGACACACCAACTACTACTGCTGACACACCAACCACTATTGCTGTCACACCAACCACTACTGCTGACACACCAACCACTACTGCTGACAAACCAACCAATACTTCTGACACACCAACCAATACTGCTGACACACCGACTACTACATCTGACACACCGACCACTTCTGCTGACACCCCAACCACTACTGCTGACACACCAACCACTACTTCTGACAAACCAACCACTATGGCTGACACACCAACCACTGCTACTTACACACCAACCACTTCTGACACACCAACCACTACTGCTGACACACCAACCACTACTTCTGACACACCAACCTCTATTGTTGACACACCAACCACTACTGTTGACAAACCGACCAATACTTCTGACACACCAACGACTAATATTGACACACCGACCACTTCTACTGACACACCGACCACTACTACTGACATACGGACCACTACTGCTGACACACCAACCTCTATTGTTGACACACCAACCACTACTGTTGACACACCAACCACCAAAACTGACACACCAATCATTACTGCTGACACTCCAACCACTACTACTGACACACTAACGACTACTGCTGACACACCGACCACTACTTCTGACACACCAACCACTACTACTGACACACCAACCACTACTACTGACACACCGACCACTACTACTGACACACCGACCACTACTACTGACACACCAACCACTACCACTGACACACCGACCATTACTGCTGACACACTGATAACTACTGCTTATACACCAATCTCGGATGATAGTAATTCAGCCAGGTCTGCCGACACAACAACCAAGTCTTCTGATGCAAGTTCGTTTAACACAATAAAGGACAATTTGGAGACAAAAACCATACCTTTAGATCTAACTGCAACTGCCGCAGAAACAACCTTAGCGAACGACTTTCCAAACACAACTGATTATCTTGGGCGTTCTGTTAATCCTCCTACAACTAGTCGGCCTGGACGTATCTACTCACCAACGAGAAAATGCGTATGTGCATTCCGGTCTAATGTTACAATGCTGCGTCCCCACGAGTTTGACGCCATCAAGCGTGACCTCGGCGTTGACGTTAGCAAGTTGTCGTCAACTCGACGACGAAAAGAAAGCTCGTCAGATCCTCGGCCGTCGACGGCTCAGATCGGTAGTGTTTGGGTGATTGTTATTGCTGTGTTGTTTGGTTTAGTTTTTATCTCTGATATTCCTTACATCTATAGAAATCTGAGATATAGAGAGTTTACAATAGTGCAAGGTAAACAAGCACCACAAAAAACAAAGTAATGATTATTTACCAAAAGGCTAGTTTCACAATGAGAGCTGCGGGTAAGTTTCAGTTATGTAGTATTTGGACATTAAATTCCTATCAAATGATATAATTGCCCTTTTTAGGCAAGTTCGCAGCACTCAATATTGATAAGAAGATAACATAAGAATTGTTTGCAAAGCCTTCAATCTTACACCAGAAATGCTCGGCCATTTCTCTCTACAATCGCAACAACAACAAATATTAATAAAAATGATTAAAAAAAAAAAGAGTCCGCCAATTTTCAACTCTCGGTTTGTCTTTTTTCGCAGCTTCTTGAATATGATTTTCATATTCAATATGAATACTCCACTTGCATTTCAACACTACACAAATCTTAAACCAAAGGGACGTAATTATGTCCTACATTTAAGATTCCAGCTTGTGTTCACGATAACGTTCAACCTTGATCTGTTCGGCGTTTTTTGTGTGGAATATTAGCATCCTTCAACGTCAACTCACGTCAAAAGTCGGCAGCATGGCTGCTTCCTGTGAAATCTTGTTGATCCGATCTGAAATTGATTTTTTTGAAAATCTTCTAAACTAATTCAAAAAATAAATCACACTCAATGCTACACAGTATACTGCCACGATACTGATTATGCGTATGAGTCCAAGTAAAAGAATGCTCTTAATACTTGGAAAAGCCTTGACAGATCTGAAGTAGTGAACATGAGCGAGCACGTGTGAAGCATGGAATCTTATGTACGTGTTGTGCTCAGAAATTATAGAATACTGTGATCAATGTGTTCCGTTAATCATTTTAAACTGGTCAACCCAGGAAAGTGAAATAATTATTGGTGTTGATGAGCACTGTCTTTTTAAATTCAAGTTACTGGCTAGTTACGCGAAACAATAAAACGCGAAGTACTTTTTTTCGATTAACAATGTAAACGTTTAGCAGTATTTGCCGAAATTACGACACAAGTTTCTTCAAATCTGTTTGGGCGTTTTAAGGACTGCTGAAATAAAACGACATTCCCAATCATAAAGCAAACTTGGAAGAATTTGTTTCGGAAATGCTTTTGTACATAATTGATTTTCTATCAGCACTAGTCTTGGTGTTTAAATGTATTTTTTTCTTGTCGAGAATACAATGTTGGTATTTGATTATGCTTTTGTCGGACTGTTTCTGTGGACGTATTTATACTTAGGATTTTTATTTATGTATGTATGCCATTCAGGTACCTCTCTGGAACACGGCCGGACGAAGAAAGTACATGTGCATGAGTATGCCTTAACTTTCATGAATAAAAATGTATCTTTTCTTTATAAGTTCTGACATCTGCGTTTGTTTTTTATTTCAGCTGTGCTGTCAATTTTCCTCTTCTTCATTTCTTCTTTTCGAGTATCTGGTGTCTTGTTGATACAAACACAGGTTTATGCCATTGATTTGATATCTGTTGCTATTTGGGTCCAGCGGACCATATAGGCCAAATCAGGACCCCGTTAATGCCATTAAGATAGTGGAACTCTGAACTCTCTTTCTGTTATATATGTTTGTATCTCATGGGTTTTTTCTTTCTGTGCATAATAATCACTCACGACATATGCAGCAAGAGTACTAATAGTTGATCGGAACCATGCAATCTCCAGACACAAACACAAAATAACAAGCATTGAAATGAACAAGCGACTTTCATCCTCAGTTTAATTTCCATTTTAATGTAGGACTGCTATATGAGTCTGCGTCAAACATATATGTTTGCCAGGAAATTCTAGTTACACTGTCCGGTGATAATTTCGTATGTGTTCTTTTCCCCCTGTGTGTCTGTTTTTGTGTCCTCTTGTAATGAACTGTACCTTTGATATTCCTTAAGGATTAACGCAAGGTCACTATAAGTACAGCTCGTTGCCAGTATAAATCAATAGTCACCTGAACAGAAAATCAGAACCGTTTTGTGCGATCGTCACGTGGTTTGGAAATCGCAGCGACTTTATGTGTAATAGTCTAAATTAATCTATATTTTATACAAATATTCTTCACAAGCTGATCCGGTTATGTATTAATTCATTGAGTGTCAACATTGCCTTCGATGTACAAAAACGGATACGGATAAAAACTCTGTTGATGAGCCGAAATAATCGACATGGATATTCTCGTAATCATCAATTATTAACTGAACCGATATTACATATTGCTCTGCAAGAAGAACGAGTAAATACATGAACTATAGGTCTGCACCCGCGGGCCGTATGCACGCAGAATACCCTCTATGTGCAGACATGACAAGACACTATAATTTGCCGCTACACCTTGTCTGTTCAGTGCAGTTAAAGTATCTTTAGAAGCGGGAACTCCAAAGATCAATGCGAAGGTGTGCGCATGTGAAGATGCTTCACGTTTGATCGAAGAGCTCAACATACTTACAAGACTAGTAAGGGAAGGTTGCCTAATATGGACCACTTTACATTTAGTCAAGTTTTGACTAAATGTTTTAACATAGAGGGGGAATCGAGACGAGGGTCATGGTGTGTGTCTGTCGGTGCGTGTGTGTGTGTAGAGCGATTCAAACTACTGGACTGATCTTTATGAAATTTTACATGAGCGTTCCTGGGTATGATATCCCTAGACGTTCTTTCATTTATTCGATAAATGTCTTTGATGACGTCATATCCGGCTTTTTGTAAAAGCTGAGGCGACACTGTCACACCTTCATTTTTCAATCAAACTGATTGACATTTTGCCCAAGCAATCTTTGACAAAGGCCGGACTTCGATATTGCATTTCAGCATGGAGGCTTAAAAATTAATTAATGACTTTGGTCATTAAAAATCTAAAAATTGTAAAAAAAAAAACATTTTTATAAAACGATCCAAATTTACGTTCATCTTATTCTCCATCATTTTCTGATTCCAAAAACATATAAATATGTTATATTTGGATTAAAACGGACTAGTTTCTGTCCACACCCATAGTTGTTATCACACAAACATGGCTATAATATATGACAACTAAGACTGTATTTGTTACATCAACAAGTTTTGATCCCAAGTTTCTACTGCAAACAAAAAAGATTAGCAAAATATCAAAGTATTGTATGTCTCCCAATGTGGACCACCTTCAACAAATAGAATAAAATAAAGCTAAAGGCTGGTTTCATTAATCCATTAAGAAGCTTGCTGAAAATAACCTATAACTATATATATCCCATGACCTCCCTTCTTTGTCTCTGTTACTTCAGTATGGGTATATATGTTGTATTTTTATAGCTCAATAAATACATCATGGACTCAAAAAAATATATGATAGTGCAGATTCCGATTTGGGCGAAGAACTACTTTGCTCCCGACCTTTGACCTCGCGCCGAACAATGTGACACATTTGTATGAAGTTCCAAAATCGTATTGCACGGCTCAGAAAACCATATCAGTTGCACGCAAAAATGAATCTCAGAACTGATCTGATGTATGAGATGCAATAAGCAAACGTTTCTTTCATTATGAAAGCAATGCAGGTGGGAAAAAACGAACATTCAACTTACAAGATAACCAGATGCTAGCGAACCAAAACAAAAACACGAGTACCCTCCCCTTGCTTCGTTAGCAGACGACTTTTGAGAATCTGTCAGACCGTCCTTACCTGGCACGGTTGGGCTTCGCTATCATCAGCTGTTTCACGTGTTTTGCGAGCAAGTCTACTCTTTTGCCTGGCTCTGCAGTAAGTCCACATTGGCGATGAAGGTATCTAAGAACTTAACATGTGTGTATTTTTCCGTAATCCAGTCATATTCTTTCAAAATGCAATCAAGCGGCGGTGACAGACTTGGGTCCTGTTTTCCTCGCACCCATACCAGTTTAGGTTCATGCAAACACACTCGCAAAACATGTAGATACATTTCAAATAGGGAGCAAATGGTTAAATCTACATATGTGTTCCCTAAAATTTGCTTCTCTGTCAATAAGACTAATTGTATAATAATGCGTTCGAAAAAAACAACGTGGAATCGATTCTGAATCGAGTCGAGTAAGCCAAATGGGGGCCAAACCGGTTTCCCCGTTCCGCCGACCTGAAACGCAAAAGAATTGTGCGCTTCAACTAAATGGATTTCTATACGACTTCATTACTTTCTTGCAACTTATGAACCTTTACTTAAAGCTTTTAAACGGTCTGAAAGTAGTGTTACCGCGTACTTATAGATGCACTCATTCGTTTTATTTTTTCAGCGACGGTCACTTAGTTTAAGGTTGCAAAAAGGCCAAGTCTCGCTGAAAACACTGTTTCACACTCCACAGATCGCAACAGTGCCGCTAGTAGTCTACACTTTGTGTTTGATGGTAGAATGGGATATACAGATTACAACACTCGTGGTTTTTTATATGGCTTGTATTTCAGTCAAGACCCAGCGGGAATATCAATCGAGAGCCACTCGCCAAAGGCTCGTGTCTCCCGATGATATTCATCCGCTGGGTCTTGACTGAAATACAAGCCATATAAAAAACCACTCGTGTTGTAACCTATACATAGATTTCCAAAAAATATAATAAAAAATTAAGTCTTCTTTTCGTGCAAGTTGATAATTTCATTCATTTTCTCTCTGTTTTTGGTAAGTTTCTAGTTTCCTGTTGGGCTTCAAATAACGTTATCATCAAACCGAAAACAGATAAATCTAAAGCATATTTGAATGTATCTGACTTGCACACTAAGATGTATCATGTTATTTTGAAGTATTAGTTGGGTGGGTTTTTTTTCAGTGATTCGTGAAGGCCTCTTCACTGGCCTAGACTCCTGATATGGACCGTTTGTGAATGTGTCTATATTTTATTTTTGCTGGATGTCTATCAAAGCTAATTCGCTCTATTAGGCCTAACGGTTAACTTCTTCTTCTTCAGCGTTCAAGATTGTTCTGGTTACGTGTGAGCTCGTTTGCCCATTTGGGTTCCCCAAACTATACTCTAAGAGCATAGTCAGCTTCACTCCGCTTTCGTTGAGTAGGCATGTTGGGTATTTTCGTGTTTCCATAACCCACCGAACTCCGACATGGATTACAGGATCTTTTCCGTGCGCGCTTGGTCGTGTGCTTGCGTGTACACACGAAGGGGGTTAAGTCACAAGCATGTCTGCACATGCGTTGACATGGGAGATCGGAAAAATCTCCACTCTTAACCCACCAGGCGGCAGCGACCGGGATTCGAACTCACAACCTCCCGATTAGGAGGCATACGTCTTACCACTGCGCCCGTCGCCTGATATAATTAAAATGCAAGGCAGTGAAACATCACTCAAAGGAACATTACATGCGGTTTATCTTGCAAAACTTGTAAGCACTACTACTAATGTGTTTATGTATGTGAGTGTGTGTGTGTGATGTGTGTGTGTGTGTGTGTGTGTGTGTGTGTGTGTGTGTGTGTGTGTGTGTGTGTGTGTGTGGGAGTGTGTACGTGTGTAAGTGTGTGTATGTGTGTGTGTGTGTGTATGTGTGTGTGTGTGTCTGTGTGTGTGTGTGAGTGTGTACGTGTGTGTGCGTGGTGGAGATTGCCGATTTGGCCTTTGGAAGCGTGAACTATACTTTGCTTGCGTCAAGGGAAATTACTTCTTATAACACAATTATGCATAACACGGGTTTTGTCCCTTAACCTGTCTCAACATATCGAGAAATCTGCACAGTAAATCAATATTTCTTCTGAAATTGAGGAATTGGTTTAAACAATGTTTTATTAAATCAAACATGGTACAACAATACAACGATAAACAATAGGGACACGAACTCAAGCGAACGCTTATATTACGCGCCCTACGTAGTTACAAATTAACAAAAATATGATGTCGGACAAACATTACTTATAAACTATGGAACTATCCAGGTCAACAGCATGATATGCAGACTTCCTTTTTGTTATATTGGGCAGCCAGGTTACAACAAACCGATTTTGCAAATTGGCAATTGATTCCAAGACATTATTATGAGGTTCTCGGAAGCCAGCTGTGCTGCTTTAAATCAACTGCCAAACCAAAACAGTTTATTGGTCTGACCAGAGCTAAATCAAAATTTTGGCAACAAGTTTTAAAAATATGGATTGAGAACAGATATTTATTTCCTGTTCAAAAAGAAAGTATTCTTGATCAATGTTTGTGGAATAATGCAGATATTATTTTTAGAAAGAATGTGTTGTGTTTTGATAAATGGATTGAAGCCGGTGTGAATTGTGTACGTGATGTATGGATAGACGAAAATATTGTGTCATTTCAACATATTTGTGCCATTGTCGGATATAGCCCCACAAGGCTGTTTGAGTACAACGCTTTGCACACGGCCCTCTGCGCGCGAGCACTGGGGGACAACACAGTTAAAGAAGACGCGGGTGACGAGCATCCTGCGACCTGTTTTCAGGGCATGCTAAATAACCCTTCCCCGAAGAAATTTCGTGCGATATTAACGCAATCCAAAGCCAGTGAACCCTGCGCTGTAAAATTTTGGTCCCACAAATATAACATCTGCATTGACGAAAAGTATTGGGTCCTGGCAAGTGCATGCACAAGCGAAGAAAGAGTAAAGTTACTCCAATGGAAAATTTTACATAATATATATCCCACCAATATTTTATTGCATAAAATGAAGTTAAAAGAAAATAATTTATGTAGTCTTTGTAATGAAATTGATTATATTGAACACTTCTTTTGGAAATGTAGTAATTAAAATGAAATTGTTTTGGGAAAATGTTAGAAGATGTATATTTGTTAATACGGGAGAAAATATTGTATTAACAGAAAAAGATGTTTTGTTTGGTTACTCTCCAGAAGTGCAAACCCCCATAAACAAAATTATTAATCATATTTTGCTCATTTCAAAAATGTGTATCAGTAAGTATAGATATGGTAGACCTATTGATTTGAATGTGATGTTAGGATATGAATTAGCATTGAGATATTTCAGTATTGTGTAAATGTTGAAGGATGAATGAGAATACGTTGTAGACGGATGCTTGATTTTTACATTTAGTCAAGTTTTGACTAAATGTTTTAACATCGAGGGGGGATCAAAACTAGGGTCGTGGTGTATGTGTGTGCGTGCGTGTGTGCGTGCGTGTGTGCGTGCGTGTAGAGCGATTCAGACCAAACTACTGGACCGATCTTTATGAAATTTGACATGAGAGTTCCTGGGTATGATATCCCCGAACGTATGTCTTTGATGACGTCATATCCGGCTTTTCGTGAAAGTTGAGGCGGCACTGTCACGCCCTCATTTTTCAACCAAATTGGTTGAAATTTTGGTCAAGTAATCTTCGACGAAGCCCGGACTTTGGTATTGCATTTCAGCTTGGTGGCTTAAAAATTAATTAATGACTTTGGTCATTAAAAATCGGAAAATTGTAAAAAAAAATAACAATTTATAAAACGATCCAAATTTACGTTTATCTTATTCTCCATTATTTGCTGATTCCAAAAACATATAAATATGTTATATTCGGATTAAAAACAAGCTCTGAAAATTAAATATATAAAAATTATTATCAAAATTAAATTGTCCAAATCAATTTAAAAACACTTTCATCTTATTCCTTGTCGGTTCCTGATTCCAAAAACATATAGATATGATATGTTTGGATTAAAAACACGCTCAGAAAGTTAAAACAAAGAGAGGTACAGAAAAGCGTGCTATCCTTCTTAGCGCAACTACTATCCCGCTCTTCTTGTCAATTTCACTGCCTTTGCCATGAGCGGTGGACTGAAGATGCTACGAGTATACAGTCTTGCTGAAAAATGGCATTGCGTTCAGTTTCATTCTGTGAGTTCGACAGCTACTTGACTAAATATTGTATTTTCGCCTTACGAGACTTGTTTTTTATTAAAAGCCCCACAATGATGTGCTTGGCAAATTAAAAAAAAAAAATCTAGGTCAACAGCATAGTTGAAGCAAACCAAAAAGACCAGGAAACAGCTAGCAGTAGGAAGAGGGGGAGGGTGGAGGTGGGACGAAAGAATGGTAGGTACATATGAAAGACTAGATGAATACCCGCTTCGCCGGGTACGGCTGCGCCGGGAAAAAGTCGAGCCGAATACCCGGCTGCGCCGGGGACCCGGCTTAGCCGGGTGTACGCCGGCTTTGCCGGCGCACCGCACGAAGAAAGGGAGATAAACGCGCAAAACACTGGAGAAGAGTAGTGACCTTCTAAAAATAGTATAACGGGAATATGGATTGAGCGTTGTCGACAGTGACCTTCTAAAAATAGAAACGGGAATATGGATTGACGCCAAACGAAGGAAGGGAGGTAAACGCTGAAAACACTGGAGAAGATAAGGAAGACTTACTGGAAATGGATCCAGAGAAAAACCAAAATCGGTTCAGCGCTGCGCGCTGAGAGCACGTGTTGAATATTCTCATCGACCAGATTGTGTCCGGGGTCTCTCTGAATAAGCCCACCAAATTTGAAACAGATCCATCGAGAACCTTGGCCGCGCATCGCGCACAGACAGACAGACACACAGACAGACACTAGTCGTATATATATATAGATATATATATAACTATAAATGGGAACTTAGGTCTCCCGCTCCAAAAAGGGATTTTAAGGTTCCCAGTAAATATATTGGATATTTATCAATGAAATTGTAAGTAAATCACCACAAATACATACTTTCAAGGTTGATTATTTATTGACAGAAGACTTATTTACAAAAATAAAAAAACTGCAGATATATGATTTGTCATGGTGGCCCTAAGGTTTTTTGAACATATAAGGGGGTTTGGGGTGACCAACCTTAACCCAACCTTAAGTCACCCTTTTGAAAAGGGGGATTTAAGGTCACCAGATATATATAAAAAATGTGTCCAGGCTTAAAAAGAATGTTGTAGCTTTCTGTAGGGAGTTTGGTGGCTAAAATTAATTATCATTTATCATTAGTTAGAAAAGGGGGTTTTACAGAGAAAAACCTGCCTACAAGATTGAAAGTAAGAGCAGCTAATAAACAACTTAGCAAACATTGCTCTAGAATGCCCCTTTAAAGGTACAGATCGGCCCACTTTGATCTAACAGAAAATATATCAAATAATTCATTTTCATTTTTTCATTTCATTTTCATTACTTTATTGGATATTTATCAATGAAAAATTGTAAGTAAATCACCACAAATACATACTTTCAAGGTTGATTATTTATTGACAGAAGACTTTTCATTTCATTTTCATTACTTTATTGGATATTTATCAATGAAATTGTAAGTAAATCACCACAAATACATACTTTCAAGGTTGATTATTTATTGACAGAAGACTTATTTACAAAAATAAAAAAACTGCAGATATATGATTTGTCATGGTGGCCCTAAGGTTTTTTGAACATATAAGGGGGTTTGGGGTGACCATTAAGGTTGGGTTAAGGTTGGTCACTGTCATTGTATGCCTGCATTATTAGTTGTCAGTAATTATTACATGTGCTGATTGTTCTCTTTGCCTGCGCGCGTATAGTATGTTGGTTATGTTTGGTCATAGTATGTTTGTTTATGTTTGGTCGTTATCTTGCCTGTGCGTGTATTGTATGTTTGGTCGCTTTCTTTGCCTGTGCATGTATAGTTTGTTGGTTATGTTTGGTCGGTTTCTTTGCCTGTGCGTGTATAGTATGCTTGGTCGATGTATGTATTGTAAAGCGCTAAGAGTAGACATTTTTCTAGAATAGCGCTATAAAAGTTTGCATTATTATTATTATTATTATTATTATATGTTCAAAAAACCTTAGGGCCACCATGACAAATCATATATCTGCAGTTTTTTTATTTTTGTAAATAAGTCTTCTGTCAATAAATAATCAACCTTGAAAGTATGTATTTGTGGTGATTGCTGGGAAATTCGGGTCGTTTCCTCCCAGTGGAAAGCTAGCAGCAACGGAGTCGCGCTACCCAGGTGTCTGCGTGTTTAGGTGTATTCAGCCACCTGCACTTATGGCAGAATGATCAAGGTCTTTTACGTGCCATTGTGATGACACGGGGGTGGGACATGGCTTCCGTCTCTGGGTCTGCACATAAAGTTGACCCGTGTCCATCCCGGCCCGAATTCGAACCTGCGACCTTCCGATCACAAGTCCAGTGCTCTACGAACTGAGCTACCGGTAATTGTCCAGGTTTAAAATAATGTTAGCTTTCAGTGGTGAGCTTGGTGGCTAAAAATAATTATGTTTCACGGAAGGCAGTATCGTCCCTCCGTTGACATCAATCAACTGATGCAACATTTTGTCATATATCGTTTTGGCTAAATTAGGTGAGTCTGAATTTGTTGCATAAATGATTTTATGTGAACTTGCGAACATAAACCTACCTACAAGATTGAAAGTATGAACCGTTTAGATTTTTAAAACATACCAACAAGAGAGTTTACATTTGTTGTTCACTGCACCCAAAAGAACTTCCTCTATAATGTTTGTATTCTTATTCCTAACATTGCATATTTGTAACATAATTTATGAAATTTTCTTTAACTTTCAAATTGAAACCAATGAAATCTTAACAAGGCCGAAGTGAAGAAGGAAATCATTTGTTATAGGTGAAGAGATATATATGCAGTAATCTACGCCCTTTTAGACGGTCATCCATCCGCATCTTAGCCCCCTCGCTGCTTAACTTGGGTGTTATAACGGGAACAGATCCATGAGACCATGAATAGCCTGGTAATGCTGAAAAAAGTCTTTATTCCAGACAAGAAAAAAAACCGACTGGTATATGATTATGAAACGCATCATTGACAGAATTATGATTGAACTCAACAGTATGTGTTTTTGGACAACCTAATACAGAATAGCCAACTTGCACAATACCCCGCTTCAATAGCTCTCGAGTGTGAAAGAGAAGGAAAGTTCACTTCGCTGCGGGCAAACGTTTTGCTCTCACAAGCACTGGTGTTTTCTGGCTTGTGTGAAATAAATGTTTTAAAAAAAAACTCGATTGCCTTTTCTTTTTGCATGGGCTATGCTTGGGTGCTTTGAACGAACTTTCGAATTATTCTCGCGGCTATCATTGCTGCAGCACACTTTTCACATTGAAAATTCACAATTTTATGAAAATTATGAATTGTCAAGGCGAAGTGTCTGCAAACTCTCACTGAGCTATCCGGACATGCCCCCATTTTGCGGCAGATCTCGCAAGGCCATGAAAGTTATGGCAGATTTATCGCGCGATTTGGCGGTGCAGGCCGATAGTGCAAGTCGCCTATTGTCATAAAAGGGAAAAGGGGGCTTTAAAGCAACAATCGGATGACTTAGATACACGATAAAGTGCTGTTCACATGGAAGACTTGCAACCAACTTGTGACCAACTTTCAAGCGATTTTAGTCGGCGGCAAGTCAAATCAAAATCTCTGCCCATGTGAACAGCACAACCTCGCAAACTAGGGATGACTCGGTCCTGTCCGGATAATATTCAGTACGTTTAAACCCGACGGGATGAAACTTATCATGGATCACCTTTAGACACCCTATTACAATTTACATGTATTGAGAAAATATGGTAATTATTGTTGTTGTTTTATTTTTCTGTCATTTGTGTGGTAGCACTGTTAATGTCACTGGAATTTCAAATGCAAGCATTAATTGTTTGTTTGTTTGCTTAACGCCCAGCCGACCACGAAGGGCCATATCAGGGCGGTGCTGCTTTGACATATAACGTGCGCCACACACAAGACAGAAGTCGCAGCACAGGCTTCATGTCTCACCCAGTCACATTATTCTGACACCGGACCAACCAGTCCTAGCACTAACCCCATAATGCCAGACGCCAGGCGGAGCAGCCACTAGATTGCCAATTTTAAAGTCTTAGGTATGACCCGGCCGGGGTTTGAACCCACGACTTCCCGATCACGGGGCGGACGCCTTACCACTAGGCTAACCGTGCTGGTCAAGCATTAATAAATTTACAGTAACAAAACTAACATGCAACACAATCTATGTTCGCAGTCAGAAACATGCAACACAATCTATGTTCACAGTCAGAAACATGCAACACAATCTATGTTCACAGTCAGAAACATGCAACAAAGTTGTACAAATATTTATCATTTTATTGACACTCAAGGAAACTTTAGAATGTTCATTTAAAGAACTCAAACAATTGTAACTGTAGCTTAAAGAAATTAACAATAACTACAAGAAGAGCAAACGCTCGATCGAGTCACTTTCGCAGTTCTGAATATTATATGAGGCATCAGATGGACAGGAAGAAATTGCTATTCACAACACAATGAGTCACGTTCACAAAAAATTTGAGCCCGGTCACTTTTATAGTTTCCGAGAAAAGCCCAACGTTAAGTTGTGTGTTGCCGAACAGAAAAGGCTAGTTATCTCCCTTGTTTTTCTGATAACGTTCGTAAAAGGCTACAGATGTAAATACTTTGATGTAAAGAATAATCCTACAAAGTTTCAATCACATCCGATGAACTTTGTCAAAGATATAAAATGTCTAATTTTTCCTTTGACGCTGACCTGTGACCTTGAAAAAGGTCAAAGGTCAACGAAACCATCGTTAAAGTGTAGAGGTCATTGGAGGTCACGACTAAACAAAATATGAGCCCGATCGCTTTGATAGTTTCCGAGAAAAGTCCAACGTTAAGGTGGTGTCTACGGCCGGCCGGCCGGCCGGACAGACTAACACTGACCGATTACATTTGTTTTGTTTGTTTGTTTGTTTATTTGTTGCTTAACGTCCAGCCGACTACGCAGAGCCATATCAGGACGAGGAAGGGGGGGATGAAGGGGGCCACTTGTCAAGCGATTCCTGTTTACAAATGCACTAACCCATTACTTGTGTCCCAGCAGGCTTTAGTAAAACTAAATTAATACCTACTGGAAGATTACCAGTTTCCAGTATGTTAAAATAGGCTTAACCTATCTACTGCTGGACTTACATCAGAACACTAACAGATTAAACTATACATGAATCGCGAGACAAGCGGCAAGAGAAGAGATTTTTGGAAAAAATACAGGTGAATGAGCAAGAAGGCAGAAAAAAGAAAAGAATTCATGAAGAAAAAGAGAGCATGACAGGAAAGAGGAACCAAAAATCTACCTACAGTCGAACCCACTTAAAACGAACACGCTAGTTACGAATTTTGACTTATAACGTATTAGTTTTAAGTTCCCAACTGAATACCTCTTTCTTCATGCTTAAAAAAAATGCTTAAAACGAATTCTTTATAACGAATTTATGCTTATAACGAGCACTTTTTGGATTCCCAAGCATGCATAATGTCTGTAATTTACTCACGCTTATGACGAAATCTTTAAACTCGTCCCGAGATCGACATATCATGGGAATTTGAGAAGTTTGAATACATGTGTCAAAGTCTTCCCTTGCGTCGACTGCTTGAACCATTGCTCAACCGATCACTGAATAAAGTTAAACTGATTACACTGTACTCACAAAACAATTTCAAATTTAGAATCAAAGTGATTGATAGCTCAGACACTGAACATGAATGACTGACTGACGTTTATTTCCTTCGCGAATACCAAATACGAAACATCAATGTTTAGAACGGAAGCCATTGCCAAAAAATATAGATGCCAGAGTGGTTTCCCTTGGACAAGGGAAACCACACTCTCAACGTTTGCGTTCGCCGGTTCGCGATAGTTTATCAGTCAGTCAGTGCTTTCGATTTGGATTTGAACATCATGTTGCAACAAAAAAAACTAAACTAAATTGGCCAAGGTTTGCTACCCGTCGCCAAGGTAAGTGATTCCGGACAAATGATAGGAACACCGCGAATGTGGACAGTGTCAGTGTGTGCGTGTGTGTGACCAAAAACGTAACAACTGGATGAAACATCTGTGTGCTCACTCTCACTCAAACTCAACAATCATCACTCAACATGAGACACACATGAACATGTAACTGAATATGTCACTTTATTGTCTAAACGTGAAGCAGCATGAAAGTTGCGAAAGAAACAAATTGAAACACCATAAAATGTACAAGACTTAAAAAGGGGGGCCCGGTAGCTCAGTTGGTAGAGCACTGGACTTGTGATCGAAAGGTCGCAGGTTCGAATTCGGGCCGGGACGGACACGGGTCAACTTTATGTGCAGACCCAGAGACGGAAGCCATGTCCCACCCCCGTGTCATCACAATGGCACGTAAAAGACCTTGGTCATTCTGCCATAAGTGCAGGTGGCTGAATACACTTAAACACGCAGACACTTGGGTAGCGCGACTCTGTTGCTGCTAGCTTTCCACTGGGAGGAAGCGACCCGAATTTCCCAGCGATGGGACAATAAAGTAATGAAAATGAAAATGAAAATGAAAATGAAAAAAAAAATTAAAAAAAAAAATAAAATCAATCAATTTTCTTAATACGAATTTTGGTTAAGACGAACTTTTTTCCCGATCCCCAGTGATTCGTCTTAAGCGAGTTCGACTGTAACAGCAAACTAGAAAGCTCCTGCGGTTCCAAAAACAGAAGGGGCCTTTAATTTCATAACCGCAGTGCCCCACTGCGGGAGATAAACGAAGTGAAGAAAAATTGAGAAACAATAAGTTAATAACCCAAACGATTTTGCACAGAAATACATATATACACAAAAGCAAGCAATATTAAGACATATGGCGTATAAAAGACGACATATATAAAATCAATACTGTGAGGAAATCTAAACAAGATACTAAATAGTAGTTTTTGACATTCATAAAAAAGCATGCTATTCATACCTGTCAAGTCCTACGCATTCTGCGTAATTCTTACGGTTTTTCGGTGTTTTTTGGGTCCTACGTCGTATACCTCAAACCATACGCATTTTCAGCCTTTTTTTTTTATTTATTTTTTTTAAAAAAATTTTATTTATTTATTTTAAATTTTTTTTGCTGGCATGGACTGCCGTTCATTCATTTCTGAGGAGGAGCTTGCACCAGCAACACAACAGAAGTTCTGGCATGATGTGCGCCAGTTCTACGTGGCCTGTGTGAGGAAAATGTTGAATAAATTTCCATTTGGCAGTGAAACCCTGCAACACCTTTAAGTGCTGGATCACAGTCTGGGAGCTGACACACTGACTGCCTTCTTGCAGGTCAAAATTAACTCTGATGCATGCTGCCATGATTTTAAGGTGACTGGCAGCATGATTGACAAAGCAAAGATTTACACAGATTTCTTTCTTTCTTTCTTTATTTGGTGTTTTAAACGTCGTTTTCAACCACGAAGGTTATATCGCGACAGGGGAAAGGGGGGAGATGGGATAGGGGAAAGGGGGGAGATGGGATAGAGCCACTTGTTAAGTGTTTCTTGTTCACAAAAGCACTAATCAAAAAATTGCTCCAGGGGCTTGCAACGTAGTACAATATATGACCTCACTGGGAGAATGCAAGTTTCCAGTACAAAAGACTAAACATTTCTTACATACTGCTTGACTAAAATCTTTACAAACATTGACTATATTCTATACAAGAACCACTTAACAAGGGTAAAAGGAGGAACAGAATCCGTTAGTCGCCTCTTACGACATGCGGGGTGCAGAGAAATAAGGATGTGGAAAAGAAGAC
Source organism: Littorina saxatilis (assembly GCF_037325665.1). Lineage (NCBI taxonomy): Eukaryota > Metazoa > Mollusca > Gastropoda > Littorinimorpha > Littorinidae > Littorina > Littorina saxatilis. The sequence continues at coordinate 44,334,362 of NC_090253.1, read as the reverse complement.
TTTTGGTAAGTGAAATAAAGGTGATGGGTCCAGTCAGGTAGAAATAAGACAACAAGAAAAGAATTGGAAAACTGCAGGGAATAGTGTGTTCTTGGAAGGAAATATAGGTGAAAGGACTGGTAAGGCAGAAATAAGACAAAAGAAGAGAAGTAAAGGGGTGGGGTAGCTTGGTAAAAACACTCCCGCCGCGTGAAGGCGACCCCATGGGAGCATTTGCACAGATGAATACAACTAAGAACACAAGTGACAAGTGACAACAAAAATGAACGAACAAGAGTGCAGTGTAAATGTATTACATGTAGTGGTAAATAAAGAGCAGTTTGTGCAGAAAGGAATTTATGTGTTTTACTTTTAGTTTGCGAAAAACAATCTGATTGGTTTAGTGTGTATGCGTGAGAAGTTGAATTTGTGTGTTTAACCACATCCTGATCCACGCATTAACTATGGTTTTTGATCCCCAACTATGGTTTCTTATGCCATTTACTATGGTCAGAGGCCAAAAGTACTTGACAGGTATGTGCAATTGCAGAAAATATTCATAGAATTAAAAGGCATACAATCGCAAATGTTCTGTATCCTTGTTCGTGAATGTCTGCGAGCATGAGAACCGTCCGGTCCCTCGCTTTACTCTGTCCCTTGACTAATTACTGTCTCACAGTCACAGTCCCTTTCTTTGACTTAGTCTCTCAACCTCTCTCTGATTTGATTCGTTGATATTTGATAACTTGATTTAACATAGAATGGCTCTGTGTGCGTAATTTTAACCATTACTTAAACCAATGTTCACTTTGAGTAGCTGAGACGTGAACTGCATATACCGTAAACAACACACACTAGGGGTAACCAGCCAGGAAAATTCAGTAGCAGTCAGACTGTTGTGCTTGCGACCAAAGCCTACGGACAACTGAATATCACACGCACTGAAAAATGTGATGTCTCCTTCACAGTCTAACACACACACACATACCGTAAAATCCCTAGAATAGGCCCACCCCCCCTGTGCACAGATTTAGGGCAAAATTGGGGGGTGGGCGTTTGCTAGGGATAGACCCCTTTGCACAAAGTAAGTTTTGTGCTCAATCGTGTAATTGAGTGAATACAAACCCCGAAAGCATGTAAGTTAGGTCGTGTGAGTAGAAGTGAAGGAAAAAAGAAAGAAAAATTACTTTGAGGCAAAGAAGGCCAACCGAGAGAGAGAGAGAGAGAGAGAGAGAGAGAGAGAGAGAGAGAGAGAGAGAGAGAGAGAGAGAGAGAGAAAAGGACTGGCTCTTCTGAAAACAACCCAAGCATAGTCATTTATATAAATTTATAAAGTAAAAAGAAAATCACCAGACCTTTGCAAGGACAAACAATAACAACACAATTCCGGGAAAAAGAAACTTGATGAAATGTCGAAATGTCAACACCAATGAAGCCCTTTCTTTCTGTACAAGGAAGAAATTACACGATCGTCTTTGGAAATGAAACGTTAACTGAACTTGGATTTTGTCTTCAAAAGGCCCAATCTTTCTGAGAAAGAAAAACCCACAAACTTAGGGAAAAAAAGAGAAGAGAAACTCAAAAAAACATGAACGATGGGTGGGAGTGAGGAGAGGGGACAAAGAATAAGAAAAAAGGAAAGAAACACGAAAAGGTAAAGAAGGGGAAAAAGATGACTTTTAGAACAGGCTGCACAAATCCTAGTGAAAGTGAGCCTATAGTCTCTTTGAAAAAAGCAGGGTGGGCGTTTGCTAGGTAGTTACCCCTGTGCACAACTTTTGGCCCAAAGTGGGGGGTGGGCGTTTGCTAGATGGTGGGCTTATGCTAGGGATTTTACGGTAATATATCCTTACAAACTTGTATGTATACTTGTGCCCATACACACCTATACTGTAATAGTCATATCCTTACAAACTTGTACATTCTTGCGACTGTACATATATACCGTATTTGACGGACTACAAGACGCGACTTTTTTTCAAAAAAAATCGCATTGCGGCTTATAAAAAGATGCGGCTAAAACGTTACCTAAACTTGAATAGCATTCACCTAATGGAAGTCGCCGCGGATTTTCATTTCGCTCGATTAGCGATTACCGGTACTTTATTAGCTCTCTACTCAAGACTCGGCCCTTTTCTCTTTCTTTCGCGAATCTTCGTTTGTCAACAAGTCGTCGTGACAAGATACCGTACAGAGAAACATTGGATGTATCAGGATCTCGCGCGTGCGCGAGATTTCGTTTTTTTGTGTCTTGCGATAGTTGGAGGAGCGAGAGCCGCCATGTTGTGTTTTCGTCCGCTCGAAATGTGCGCAAAAGTTGTAAATCATCCCAAAAAAGCTTATTCCGGGCGGGACTACATGTGTGTGTTGGTTACAAATTGTGTGTGTGATATTTTTCTTCAAACTTTTTCACTTTTCTTTTTTGTTTCACTTGTTTATTCTCCGAGCCGATTTTGCCAAATACTGTAATTTTTGTTTGCCTGGTTGTTTTGATTGATTGACACGATCTGATTATTTTTTTTTCGACGGCGGCTAATATAGTGACGTGGCCTATACGTGGCTCGTCCCAATTTTTTTGTTAAAAGTCGGGGGTGCGGCTTATAAAACGGTGCGTCTTGTAATCCGTCAAATACGGTACACATATAATTATACACAAACTTGTACATATTTGTGACTATATACTCATAATATCATATCCTCACAAACTTGACCATTGGTCCGGACGTTTGTCCCATTCACTTATCCATGAAATGAATGCGAGCTTCTGGATATATGGCCAATGAAAATTCTTCAAAAGGTTTCAAACATTGAGCCCTGGTTTTTCTGAGTGTTGTTCGCTCATTGAACACTTTGGTTTTAACCAACTTCACCAATTTGTCTTTGGAGAAATGTCTTCCAGAAAAAATAGTGTGCAATTGTAAAAAGTTCAGTACACAATCTTTACCTGGCAATTTACCCTTTGTGCCTGTCCCTTTAGCAGTAAAAAAAGACTTGAAAATAAGAGGAAACTGATTCAGTGTCAGCAGATGTCCAAACAACATAGTCTCTTTTCTTTTTCAATGAACCCTGAGCAGAAGAGGGCTGAGCACCAGTCTGACTAGAGTCCTGAGCAACAGTCTGACTAGAGTCCTGAGCAGAAGAGGGCTGAGCACTAGTCTGACTAGAGTCCTGAGCAGAAGAGTCCTGAGCACCAGTCTGACTAGAGTCCTAAGCACCAGTCTGACTAGAGTCCTGAGCACCAGTCTGACTAGAGTCCTGAGCAACAGTCTGACTAGAGTCCTGAGCACCAGTCTGACTAGAGTCCTGAGCAACAGTCTGACTAGAGTCCTGAGCAACAGTCTGACTTTCTTTCTTTATTTGGTGTTTAATGTCGTTTTCAACCACGAAGGTTATATCGTGACGAGGGAAAGGGGAGATAGAGATGGAATAGGGGAAAGGGGGGAGATGGGATAGAGCCACTTGTTAAGTGTTTCTTGTTCACAAAAGCACTAATCAAAAAATTGCTCCAGGGGCTTGCAACGTAGTACAATATATGACCTTACTGGGAGAATGCAAGTTTCCAGTACAAAGGACTAAACATTTCTTACATACTGCTTGACTAAAATCTTTACAAACATTGACTATATTCTATACAAGAACCACTTAACAAGGGTTAAAGGAGAAACAGAATCCGTTAGTCGCCTCATACGACATGCGGGGTGCAGAGAAATAAGGATGTGGAAAAGAAGACTTTTGGTAAGTGAAATAAAGGTGATGGATCCAGTCAGGTAGAAATAAGACAACAAGAAAAGAATTGGAAAACTGCAGGGAATAGTAGGGAGAGTTTCCTTGGAAGGAAATATAGGTGAAAGGACTGGTAAGGCAGAAATAAGACAAAAGAAGAGAAGAAACAGAACCGTTAGTCGCCTCTTACGACATGCTGGGTAGCATCGGGTAAATTCTTTCTGGTCCCAACCAATATGGGACTCCCCCTAACCCGCGGGGGGTACCAGTCTGACTAGAGTCCTGAGCAGAAGAGGGCTGAGCACCAGTCTGACTAGAGTCCTGAGCCCTTCTTACTGAAAAAAACCATGACACCCTCCACACATCACACGTTTTTCAACTCCCTGGTTGCGCTCACATATGAACTTGCCTTCTTTTGGCAGCGTCCGATTTGTGTCCAAAATTCCGTCTTTGCGAATAGCTGCAAAAGCACTATCCCGTTCTTGTCCACAGGGAAGTTTTAATGCAGCTTGAACTGCTTCTTTTTTTCTTTATTTGGTGTTTAATGTCGTTTTCAACCATTCAAGGTTATATCGCGACGGGGAAAGGGGGGAGATGGGATAGGGGAAAGGGGGGAGATGGGATAGAGCCACTTGTTGTTTCTTGTTCACAAAAGCACTAATCAAAAAATTGCTCCAGGGGCTTGCAACGTAGTACAATATATGACCTTACTAGGAGAATGCAAGTTTCCAGTACAAAGGACTTAACATTTCTTATTTACTGCTTGACTAAAATCTTTACAAACATTGACTATATTCTATACAAGAAACACTTAACAAGGGTAAAAGGAGAAACAGAATCCGTTAGTCGCCTCTTACGACATGCGGGGGGCAAAGAAATAAGGATGTGGAAAAGAAGACTTTTGGTAAGTGAAATAAAGGTGATGGATCCAGTCAGGTAGAAATAAGACAACAAGAAAGGAATCGGAAATCTGCAGGGAATAGTAGGGAGAGTTTTCTTGGAAGGAAATATAGGTGAAAGGACTGGTAAGGCAGAAATAAGACAAAAGAAGAGAAGTAAAGGGGTGGGGTAGCTTAGTGGAAACACTCCCGCCGCGTGAAGGCGACCCCATGGGAGCAACTGCTTCTTCATCAGAATGTTTACGTAGTAAATGTCTTCTCAGATGGCTGTCAAAATCTCCACAGTAAACACAGATTTCCCTGAAGAAGTTCACTTCGAAGTAGAAGTTGCTCCTTTTTCACTGACTGTTGAAGTAGAAGTTGCTCCTTTTTCACTGACTGTTGAAGTAGAAGTTGCTCCTTTTTCACCGGCTGTTGAAGTAGAAGTTGCTCCTTTTTCACCGACTGTTGAAGTTGCTCCTTTTTCACCGACTGTTGAAGTGGAAGTTGCTCGATCCTTTCCCACCAACTGTTGAAGTATAAGTTGGTCCTTTTTCACCGACTGTTAAAGTAGAAGTTGCTCCTTTCCCATCGACTGTTGGAGTAGAAGTTGCTCCTTTCCCACCGACTGTTGAACAGAACACAACATTGATGTAAAAAAAAGATATAGAAGGGATCCGAGTCCCTTCGAAAGATTATGCCAATATGTATGAGTCCCTTCGAAAGATTATGCCAATATGTATGTGCATGCTGGGTATCTGCTTTGACCAGTCTAATCGTACCGTGAAGCAGGATCTTTTTCACATGCATATATATGATGCACACGTCGAGAATAGGCACGAAGAGTCTTACATAAGTCGACCCTGGATAGACTGAAACATCATCCACCCTACTTTCGAAGGGACTCAAACCCTTAACTTAACTTTGTTTGCTCACCGCCCAGTCCACCCTTCGGTTATCTCAGGGCAGTGCTGCTTTGACATTTAATGTGCGCCACACACAAGACAGATGTCGCAGCACAGGCTTCATCTCACCCAGTCACATTATTCTGACACCGGGCTAACCAGTGGACTCAAACCCAGCCAGGCATGTACTATGTAGAGCAGCAAAATGTCGCCTAGACGACAATTTGCCGCAACAATGAACATAATTATGCTGACTTTGTCACAGAATAAGGCTGTCGGTTGAACTTTGAAGGCTGTTGGTATTTATTCATGCATAGTGTGTGTTATTCTTTTTTAAAAACCGTTATGGTTTTATTTTCAAGATGGGTGCATATAAATGAGCAACTGATTGTCTGGCTATCTGACTGACTAGAAGAAGAAGAAAACAAGCATTGTCCGAGTGTGCGGGCAATATACCACCACCTGCTGCATAGATTTTCTCCATTTATTCCCTAACATTTAAAATTAAAAAGTCAATAATGAAAATAAGAAACACATACAGACAGTTTGAGCTATCAGTAAACTGCCGTGGGATGTTTGTTTGTTTGTTTGTTCGTTCATGGGCTGAAACTCCCCCGGCTTTTTATTTACGTGTATGACCGTTTTTACCCCGCCATTTAGGCAGCCATACGCCGCTTTCGGAGGAAGCATGCTGGGTATTTTCGTGTTTCTATAACCCACCGAACTCTGACATGGATTACAGGATCTTTTTCGTGCGCACATGGTCTTGTGCTTGCGTGTACACACGGGGGTGTTCGGACACCGAGGAGAGTCTGCACACAAAGTTGACTCTGAGAAATAAATCTCTCGCCGAACGTGGGGACGAACTTACGCTGACAGCGGCCAACTGGATACAAATCCAGCGCGCTACCGACTGAGCTACATCCCCGCCCCACTGCCGTGGGATAACATAGGATAGCCAAGCCCCATCTTTGAGAAAATTGATAGCAATCACGAGCCGTCACTTACGCAAATTACGCTATTTATGCACTTGGTATTCGGTCCTGGAACTGGTACTACAAGAAATATATCACAGTCGGATATCCGATCGGATATCACTTCTATTCAGTAATCCAAAATCAATTCTGGTCAGTCCAATTGTTGACATGAGCTAAAGCAGGGCAACAATTTTCCGCTCAACACAGGCACAGTACAAACAGATTATTTATACACAAAAAAGTCATACTGTATCATGCAGGGCCGGACTAGGCTAAGAGGAGTGAGGGGGGGGGGGGTTTGCCAGTGGTGGCTAGGGGGAACATCCCCTTGGCGGGGGTGAGGGGGCAAAGCCCCCTGAAGCTGATGGGTAGGTTATATTCTGAGATAGGAAAATGGTCGCTCCTTGCATGAAACGGCATAAAATAAACAATAATAAAAAATGTTTTAAATAAGTGAGGTACATGATTAGGCTGGGGGGGGGGGGGGGGGGTTGCGCAACCCCCATAACCCCCCCCCCCCCGGTAGTCTGGCCCTGCCATGCATGTGAAACCTGGCAATGTTATTTGTCTTTGAAAAAAATACCTTCATTTGAAGAGGACACCTTTCCTTTTGTAGGGGGTGGTTGTACAAGTGGCAAAATTGAGTACACGGTAGATACAGAGTCTGCGTCAGAGTTTTCCGTGTCTGGTCGGTATGAGGCATCCTGTCAAACAATTTAAATACAAACCGGCATGAAAATCCCACAAATGTATTATAATTTTGGTTTCTTTCAATACTTACCCTGTGGGTATTACATATGCATTATCCTAATATGATGCCATAATTGCTAGCACGAAAAATATGATAAACATTTATGTCTAAACCAATATTTATCCTGCCAGATAAATCTATACCTAAAGGTACATCTTTTTATTGGCTTATTGGAATCCTCACGTTGGAAAATGTCTGCGACCATTTTTGTTATGTCTCAAAAGTATTTATAAGCGCTGTACGATCCAACAATCTTCCGATCGTGTACGTCGGAAGTGACCTTTAAACTTTTAAATCGAAATTCGCCTGACCGTCGGCTCGACCACAGGCAAGGCAGGCGTTAGCTTTGGGGATTGGTTTGGTATACAGAGAGAGCCTCTCTCTCAGTGCTGGGCCAGTCGCTATTATAGAATACTGATGGGCCGGTCGATGGAACGTGCTGTGCGTTGAGCTGTGATTGTCGCGGAGGGTATGAATGACACCGCTTTCATTATCTGTACGATAGCTACCCATTGCCTAAAATTTGAAATACGGGCTTAGTTATTTACTTAGAAGTGTGCATTTTTCTTGGGTTGATAGTGTGGTTGTGCACAAGCTGTTTGGTCTACTGTTGGGGGTAGAACGCCAGTTTCTAAATATGTGATGGTCTCCCCGACTGCATAGCATACAGAGTGCTCACCAATGCAGTTTCAGTGCCAGTAGGGGGTTCGCTGTTACTATACGATCATTCTGTGAACTACACAAGTTATGAACATGTGCTGTTTGGCCAAGAAGTGGCGTATTTAGTACATATGGGCGTGAATACTGGGTTTTCTTTCTAGTGCAGTAGTGGTGGAATGCTAGCTTCCTGGAGATTAAAACTTGGGTGGAATATAGTTAGGAAGGAAGGTTGGGATTCAGATCGGCTAAAAATAAACATGGCAAAAATTGCTCTGGACTGGCCCTTTAATCAACAGTTGTATATTATTGATTTCGGGGATATAACAGTTACAAAACTACATATTCAGGTTCGGATTTCAAATCCCCATTGATCTCCTCTCCGTATTCCAATGAAACAAGAAGAGCAAACGCTCGATCGAGTCACTTTCGCAGTTCTGAATATTATATGAGGCATCAGATGGACAGGAAGAAATTGCTATTCACAACACAATGAGTCACGTTCACATAAAATTTGAGCCCGGTCACTTTTATAGTTTCCGAGAAAAGCCCAACGTTAAGTTGTGTGTTGCCGAACAGAAAAGGCTAGTTATCTCCCTTGTTTTTCTGATAACGTTCGTAAAAGGCTACAGATGTAAATACTTTGATGTAAAGAATAATCCTACAAAGTTTCAATCACATCCGATGAACTTTGTCAAAGATATAAAATGTCTAATTTTTCCTTTGACGCTGACCTGTGACCTTGAAAAAGGTCAAAGGTCAACGAAACCATCGTTAAAGTGTAGAGGTCATTGGAGGTCACGACTAAACAAAATATGAGCCCGATCGCTTTGATAGTTTCCGAGAAAAGTCCAACGTTAAGGTGGTGTCTACGGCCGGCCGGCCGGATGGCCGGCCGGACGGCCGGCCGGACAGACTAACACTGACCGATTACATAGAGTCACTTTTTCTCAAGTGACTCAAAAATCAAAACAAAACAATCAACCCCATACGATTCCACGCACACAGATGCACCCATTTTCACATTCCCCTCACAGCGCGGGTATTGTCTATTTTATTCTATGCACAAATAAGCGATGCTTTGAGTAAAACCAACGTTTGGATTGACCATTGCATTATCTTATCAGTGTTTATGTAGTGCCCATATCACACCATATCCCATTACGCGTAATAGGCAAGTATGTCACACACTTTCCTTCTCTGCCACTACTAAAGCAAACGTGTGCAAGATTGTTACATGCTTTGGAACATGTGCAAGAACGGATTCAAACTCGAAATCGTCCCCCCAAAAGCCCCAAAATGCACACACAACTTTTATTTCTCCTGCTGTTATCGTTTCTTCTCTTTACAAATTCTTCAACGCTGAGAATACTGAGAACGGCATCCCAGACGACAGTACTGTTCCCATACGCGAATTTAGCTGCCCTTGGAAAGTGGCTCGCTCAGGAGGCCTGTTAGTCTGAAACTGGAAGGACAGAGTTCTGAACATAGATGACAAAGACCCCGAAAAGAACAACATTTCGCGGATGCAGACACAGAAAGACGTCACGAAGAATGCGATGCTTCAAAAGATACAGACTGTGACGATGACTGTGACGTCGTTCACATATACCGAGACGTCATTCATAGTTGTTCGTTCACTTCCGTCAAAAAGTAGATCTCTCCACAATGGCTGCTCCTGTGTTTAGGTTTGTCAAGCTTGAGTACGCAAAACGTGTTTGTTCTCTCCTCTGTTGAAGCTGTGACATAAATGCTATTCCGACTTGGTCGTGTGACAGAGTTTTCTTCCACACTCGATTAGCTGATGTCTAACTCAGCCTGACGGCTTCGTTAGACAATCAACGTAATCTCGTGTGGAAGAAAACGTGTCACACGACCAAGTCTGAATAGCAGGTAATGTGATATGGGCACGACATATATATTTTAGTTTCTACACTCACACTGCTCTCAGATGCTGAATGGTTTGATTGGTCAGACTCGATAGATTCACACTCAGTAGGAAATCCTGAGAAAAAAAATCAACAAATTGTTTTAGCAGCAGCATTTCATCCACAGGGGTGCTGGTGACTAAGACCTTCCAAATCTGAAATCCACAAGATATTATTTTTTTGGCGCACCTAAATCGGAAGACTAAATAGTCAAGCATGAAAACACACAAGAAAGCTATAGGAAATTGACGCCAAAAAAATTGATGAGCGGGGTGGGTGGGGGTGCAATCTATGATCCGATTCGTGGCCCCAGGGTGATGACGCTGTTGAAAGCGCCACATTTCAGTGGCAGTGGAGTGGAGTAACGCTTGCCGCGTCTTTCGTGGGATGTCTAGCAGACGACATCGCCAGCTATACTTTCTCGGTAATGAGAAATCGAAATCTTTAGAGTTAATTCCTGAATCGGACCTGATCAAATCGGAAATTATTTTTAAGCAAACATCCCAAATCAGAAATCCGTTTTGAATCAGACAACTAGCACCCCTGCATCCAACAGCATAGCAACAATTCCCAAGTATCATACAAATTAACACACAAGTGCACAAGACATACGGTACTTTACCCACTTTTGTTTTTTTACAACTGCCGATAACGCATGATTCTGCGTAATTGACGCACTGAAATCACGCCGAGATTTTCACTCACTGCGTCAACTGCGCAGGTTTTGACCCCTGTGAAGAAGCTTCCGTGCACAGCAGACACTATTTCCGAACGTCACCACTGAGGTGCGTTTCCGAATGCAAAGTCACAAGTATACAACGCTAGCAAAATCGCGTGACGTTCACTACTACTGTGTAGCGAAATAACTAACTTTGCAAGCCAAGTTTTCCTTGCCTTCAGTCGCTAGTTTACACACGTTAAACTTTGAGAAAAATCCTAGATAAAATATGACTCCCTAAAATTCCAAAATGACTTCCAGATTTTTGGACAGGGGGTCATCATGACTCTTTGTTTTGAATCCTACAGGGAGCTCTGATGTGGGCAAAACAGGACCCCTGTCCACTTGGTTTGACGCCAAATCAGACTCTTGGCCATATATGTTGATCGTTAAAACTATGTACAGAACATGTGGATTCATGGGCTGAGACTAGCAGTGATTCTACATCATATTTCAGATCAAAGTCAAATAGCAATGAAGGTGTGCAGCAAAATCGACTGAAAAACACCAGGTATCCACTTGGTTTCCAAACAATATGCCGAGATGACATCACTCGCCTTTCTTTGTTTGTATCGGTGGCTGCGGACCCTCGTCTTCTTCACAAGGTGATTCAGCATCAGCATCACTACCGTCTTGTTCACATTCGACTGTTTGTCCTGGTAGAGCAAAAGGAAAGAAGAAAATTTTACACATTATTTAGGATGGGAATTGGAAAAAGTGAAAAAGGCGGAAATTCACCTTTATGATCCCCCCCCCCCCCCCCCCCAAAGTGTATGTTTCTGGTAACGTGACTAAAAAATATAGGGTAGGTAGGTCGGGAATCTTTTTTTTAAAACATCTTTTCAACTTATTTTGTCAAAAAACAGGATTTTTTTTCCTTCGAAAAACCATTTTTTTCTTGTTTTGTTTTAAATGCAAACAAAGTCGAGTCGGCAGGGAAAATAGGTAGGGTCAGGTGACCAGAAACATACAACTTTTTTTTTTTGGGGGGGGGGGGGGGGGGGCTTATGGGTGATTTGCGGGTCAATTCCCATCCCTGATATTTCTGAACATCCCTCTGTTCTGTCCTTATGGTGCGCCAAATTGCTGACCACAAATTTCATAACCCATATTAGACTGAAAATCTGAGGCCTGATCTAGGAACGCTGAAGAAGAAGAAGAAGCTATAACCAGGGGTGTGGTTTGGTGTCAGATATCGGTCCTAGACCGGAATTTTTCCTAATTGTCCGAAAAATTGTAATCCAGTCAAATGTCCGTCCATTTACATGATAAGCCGGTCCATGACCGCTCAGTTTGCTATAAAATCGGTCAGACCTAAAACCGTTTATTAAACAAGATGGCAAATAAACTTACAAGCTAACATATATATATATAGAAAACGATCACTCGTATTCGTCCTCATGGTCCAATTGAGATTATGTAAACATGGCCTCCATTGAATCCCTGATTAAAAAAAGAAACATCAAAGAACTCTGGAATGTTTTGGGAGTAGGGGTAGGGTTTTGGTAGATGAACAGGGAAGTGAGCAATACGAGGCCACCGATCTGTTGGCGTCAGCATCGCAACCATCGGTATCGGGTTTGGGAGAAGAATCAACCCAAAAAACAAGCGAAAGAGGTTCTTCAGTTGGAACACAGCATCAGTCTGTCTTAGTTTGCCTCAGTTATCAATGCAACAGCTCAACCTACAGTCCCAGGAAGTAGGACAACCTTCAATTAACATTTTGTTTTCTCCAAAACAATTATGTAGTGTCACCATATTGGTTTGTTCTTATTTTTATTGTCAGTTCATTACTAGTCAGAAGCTGATTGAAGGTTAGCTGTGTTTGTGTGCTTTCTCATTTGATAAGAGAGAGAAAGAGAGAGTTTTTGTAACATTAAATGTCCGTAAAATATATGGAAACGGTCAAATGACCGGAAAAAGTTTTGTTGATCAGGACGATTTGTCCGACCATCAAATTTTCTAGCTACACCTCCGTATAACTCTACTTAACTGCACCAAAATCCACTGCACTGAAAAACGCCAGGTTTCATGTTTTAAAGAGGCGACTCCTGGTATAAAAGGAGCCAAGCTCCGCCTTGTTCAGTATGTTTGGGGAGAATGAGCTCGTCACTTCAGAAAGAAAAATCAAAAATTATGCCAGAAAGCAGTAGTTTTTCGACACGAAATGTGTTCGAGTTTTATATAAAGTAGTGACGAACACAATAGCACACAAACTTGGATAGAACACAAGGCACATGCATGCAAATGGGGGGGGGGGGGGGGGGGGAGAGAGAGAGAGAGAGAGAGAGAGAGAGAGAGAGAGAGAGAGAGAGAGAGAGAGAGAGAAAGCACGAACGAATGGCACACACTGTGTGAGAATAAAACACAGAAAGGGGGTGGGGGGGGGTGGTTGGAGAAACCCCGAGTAACAAGAAAAATTCCGAAGCAGCTTGTACCCTCTTATCTTCGAACAAACTCAGCTATACCAAACGGTCAGTGTGCGGTGTAACTGGAATGTTTCTAGTTCAGATACGTCAGCTCCTACACATCTCATAACAAACACCGCTCTTCGATTTACGGTGTTGACAACAGAATTACCAACAGGAACCTGGGGGGAAGAAGAGAAAGTTTGCTGCCTATCACAGTGTTGATTGACACAATGGAAAGCAAAGGTGCTTGCTAGACCCTTTCTACTTTATACAGTTGCACAGCATGAAAGCAAAAGCTATACACACTAAATTTGCTGAAATGTTGTCACCTAGAATTTTGATGTCAACTATTCTGTTCCCTGCTGGAGATTCCACAGTCAAATTTGCATCATCAGTTTCCTCACTCTCTTCCCACTCACTGTCTGATTTATCTTCTTCCTCATTACCAGACTCCTCACTACTACAATCAAAGATCAGTTTGTACAAGGCAGGGTTCTCTAGTTTTTGTTCCGATCGAGTGGTACAATCTGCTGATTCACTTGTAGTTGTACCAAAACTTGAACTTTCAGCACTTACAGTTTCGTCACTCGATGCTATACTTTCGCTGTTTTGATTCGTCTGCTTCTTCATGTGCTTATTTCCACAAAATTTGCGTTTCTTGGGCTTTGAAGGCCCATACTTTTTATCCCCGGGCATAGTCTTTACCAAAACAAACTGCAATACCCTAAAATACACTCAACACACCTACACACAATGTATCTTGAAAGTAAAATGAACACAGCATGCGCGACACAGTAAACGGTCTAGTCGGCCATTTTGAATGGCAGATAGGGAGGTGCCCATTGTTTCAGGTTTTCAAGGGAGTAATCCTTGTTATTAGGTACAGAAGGAGAGTGACTGAATGTTATTTTTTACTGTTTTGGGTCGCCATTTTGGGTGTTGTCAGCACCACACCCACCCAACTAAAAGGCTATTATCTCAAACAATGATTTGTTTATGCAAAATACAATTGCAGCACATGAAAGATGAATAATGTCTGAATAAAATGAGCCATAACAAAGGTATGTATCTGATGTTTTGGCAAAATTCTGGGCGACCCTAAAATACAATTTATTTACCAATAGTGGGGCTCCTATGTTGCAAAATCATTCAAATCATGCAACAAACACCAAATTAAGCAAATATGAAGAGTTTTATGTGCTTAACAAAACCTGATACAGAGCCATCGCGAAAAATAAAAAAATGGGTAGTTTTTAAACAATTTTTCAAAATGGCCGCCAGTGTAAACGGTTGGGTATGTTAGGCATATTTCACTTCATGTGATTAACAGCAAATTTGGCGTAAATGGACATTTGCTTTTGCTTAACAAAACCTGATACAGAGCCACCGTGAAAAAAATAAGAAATCAGTAGTTTTTTTACAATTTTCAAAATGGCCGCCAATAAAAAGGGTATTTAGGCATTTTTGATGCTACAAGACATTCTCTTGCAATAGAAACTAACACAAACACATTTTTAAACAAAACAATACATGTATTGTTGGTGCAGAGAATGATTGGACGGTGTGGGTGGCAGGGTTGAAGAATTTGTGGATTACCTAAACTGTGCAAAAATAAATATATTGCACCAATTTTCATACCAAAACGAAAACATTCATTCCTGTGCTGTTATATTCAATGTATGCTATTGAGGGCACTCAACTTGGCTAACTGGAACACTTTTAAGATAAAAGGTGGCCTTTACATGGGTTATTTGACCGCGCCCAAATAAGGGTACCCCCAAAATAAAACTGATAAAAATGTAATGTATCAACTCAAAAGTCGACTAAAATTCATAAACGCTGTATTTCGAAAACGTTGTTTGTTCTCATGTGTTTATACAACTAGCACATTCCGGCAAGTGTCTATACTCAAAAGAAACTTTGGCAGTACTTGAAACAACCATCTGTCATATATACATGCGAAGTCAAAAATATGTGGGATGTAAGTCAACAAACCTGTGGCAGTTTTTAAAATATTATTTCGTGAAGATTTGAAAGTGTACTCAAACGGTTGAACTACGCCTCGTGCGTAGACACACATTCCTGAAAGTTTCAACGCAACCCACTTGGTCATTGCTAAAATACATGGATTTTAGTTGACTTGGGTATCCCTCAAATTTGACACATAAACATCTCATCCGTGAGATCGACACATACATCAGTAGGTACAATGGCACAACACTAGAAATATGCAAGATGGCGAAATAAAACAACCTGTTCTGGATGGATAATCAAGTTGACTTTCTCTTCGTATACAACAGTGACCCAGTTGTGCCTCAGGAATTGTCGTCGGCTTTTTAAAAGGTACCCGAAGTTTTTGTCACATCTCTTTGTCACGTCAAGGGTATCCTTATTTTGACGGCGTAAATGATGATGTTAAAAAAAAATGTGCCAGATAGCGAAGATGCGAGCCTTTAATGGCATAGACAGTTTGAATAAAATGACACAGGAATAAAAGTTTGAGTTGGGGAATGAAAATGGGTGCAATAATATTTTTGCACAGTTTAGATGCTAACAGTTTTCACAGGCATGCAAGCACATTTGCAGAGAGCTGTGCTCTGCAGTCCTTCTTAGCAGCATTTGCAGCGTTTTGTTGTTCAGTTTTTCTTGCAGGCCCACCTCATGAGTTCTCGGCACACGCTGGATACCTCTTGAAAGCTCGTCCAGAATGACTCCCACTTTCCAGCCTTGAACTGCCAGCCCACAGAGTTTGGAAGTCTAATAGGTAGATGGCTCTTCTCAATCTCATGTCCTGCAGCAGCACCTCACTTGTAAGGGGATTATGGTCAATTTGGCAGCTCTTTTTACTGAAGAGGTACCGTCTTGCACTGTTTACACCCAGTACGTTGCTGGTTTTGTCCTACAAATGTACACCAAAAAGCTCTTGTGCTGCCCTGTCAGTGGTACTCAGCTTACAAAGAGGAGCAGACAACCTGAAGAAAGTTTGAGTGACGTCTTCAAATGCTTGCCATACTTCCCAAGCCTTCTGATTCCCCAATACCATTGAAGAACGACATAGTGTCACAGCCTGTAAGGCTATGCAAAATGGGCAGACAGGGTGACTTCTCTTGGCCAATGGCTTTGGCAATGTGGCGATACACTTCACGAGCAGAAAAAAACGCAACACAGCTGGAATGAGAAGCAGACTGTCTGGCCTCCTCTACATCCATGGTGCAGGAAATCAGCCTGTGGTACCCTTCACACAAAAGATGAAAAGTGACATTTTTATTTGAATGTATTTGAATAATGTTTACTATCTCAGAGAGTCGGTCAAAGCCGGGTTAGCAAGTCTTCACACAACAGACCAAAATGAAAGAAAATTGTATTTCATGAATTCGTATAATTCTTACTGTTTCAGGTTAAAAAACAAACAAACACAGTTTCCAGTGACCCAACTGATTCTGGAATCTTTCTGACCGCTACATTTATTCGCTTCAAACAGTCGCTAACAGAATGTTGACCATAGTGAGGGTTCGTACGTTAAACCCATCAAATTCACAGAGGTCGCTTACAAATGATGTGCAAACATGTTCCAATTTATACAAATAAAAAAATCTTACTGTTAAGATGTATTAGGTAACAAACCTTGATACAGTAGTACTAGTGAAATCGGCTCCCTTCTGTGGCACCGGAATAAATGCAGAACGCTTGTTCCCAGGAACCGGCATGTGGTGTAACTCTTGTATATATCCTGTAAAAATAAAATTCACACCAATGCACGGTCAACTTAAAATAAGCAAAAGGATGAGAAACAAGCAACAAACCAAAATTGTAAAACTCAAAGAGCGGTACCTCTTCATTTTTCAAAACCACTTATCTCATTTAGCATACACTGTATGCTTTTGTCTGTTACCTACCGTCTTTGAAAGTTTGATCACAACACTGTAAAGACATGGGGAGTGGAGTGTTTTTATATCCAGCTGGTCATCCTACTATCTGGCCTACCCTCACTCAGTTTTTGACTCTACCCCTCCCCACCTTATCCTTAACGTAGGCAGGACTAATCATTTATCATACCATGAACAATCTCTTTCTCCTCGCCTTTTATTCAAAGTTCGTTTAATCTGTTTAAAATCACCAGCGTGGCGATCATGATTTCCTTACTTGTAATCAACACGACAACAGATAGATCTAGATCTATCAGCATCACAATCCAGCTGATGAGCTATTGCAAGATTACTCTGCACTTCAGCGCTTCACCCGATGAATAACAGACCCCAGGGGAGAATTAAACAGTAAAATGATGTGACATTGGTGAATGGATGCGTATTCTTGAAAACTTACCTTCAGAAACGTTGTTTTCGCTCAAATCAAAACACGCAATGTTGCCGCGGAGGCCGCCATCTTGAATTTTCATGCTGCGGATATATAAAATTCTAAAAACGATCAAATTAAATACCAGAACACAAAAATACCCTTAAGAGTATTTATGTCATGCATGTGTTATCAGCAGACAACTTCTGGTGCATGGTAAACCATTGAAGTTTACATTTGCTGAGTTGGGAATATTTACTGCTGAGCGCTTTTGGTACGAATTTCGTCTGCTGTAAATGCAGCCTTTTATTCCCTATCAAAGACAAAAAAACCGATTTCTGAAGTGGCTCTGTATCTGAAATCCCTTAAATAGTTATAAGGAACAATACCACAAAGTATGATGTTTGTTGCAAGATGTGAATGATTTATGAGTGCGTCTGCAACATACGAGCCCCACTACAGAGAACATACATTTTACCATTAACAGTGATTATTTGATTATCATATTGTTATAGCAAGCGCCTATGGCGTCAACTGAAGTGCAGGTGCACTCACACGACAGCTAAAATTGACATCGCAGGTCTCTCTGTGGTGTGGTAAACCATGTCACGGAAGCCACTTGTGAGCCTCTCAACATAATTTATGTGATTTTCAAGCCATTGTATTCGCTCCAACGAAAGTCGGTATCTATGTCAGTATGTGCAGCAAAAATTTGGTAACAGACATTTAGAAAGGTGAGGATTCCGATAAGCAGAAGAACTAGGCAACAATTTTGACTGGAGGTCCCCTTTAACTGCATGGGTACGAAACTTTGTATGTAAGCTCTCTGTGTAAAATCACTAATAAATCAACCAATTTACATTAATGAGTCACAGTTGCAATAGGAGTAACCACACAAAGCACTTGACACTGGTTGACACTGAAACAGTCTGACTGATGACAGAAAATATCTCTTTTATCCCCCCCCCCCCCCCCCCCCCCTATATATTGTCAAACTGCAGACTCAAACACAGAATGAAACCGAGAAAGCAAAACATGTTTAGACAAGAAGAGCAAACGCTCGATCGAGTCACTTTCGCAGTTCTGAATATTATATGAGGCATCAGATGGACAGGAAGAAATTGCTATTCACAACACAATGAGTCACGTTCACATAAAATTTGAGCCCGGTCACTTTTATAGTTTCCGAGAAAAGCCCAACGTTAAGTTGTGTGTTGCCGAACAGAAAAGGCTAGTTATCTCCCTTGTTTTTCTGATAACGTTCGTAAAAGGCTACAGATGTAAATACTTTGATGTAAAGAATAATCCTACAAAGTTTCAATCACATCCGATGAACTTTGTCAAAGATATAAAATGTCTAATTTTTCCTTTGACGCTGACCTGTGACCTTGAAAAAGGTCAAAGGTCAACGAAACCATCGTTAAAGTGTAGAGGTCATTGGAGGTCACGACTAAACAAAATATGAGCCCGATCGCTTTGATAGTTTCCGAGAAAAGTCCAACGTTAAGGTGGTGTCTACGGACGGCCGGCCGGACAGACTAACACTGACCGATTACATAGAGTCACTTTTTCTCAAGTGACTCAAAAAATCCATCTCACACGGCATAAATAAATCCCTGCGCCTTGAATATGTGCGCGATATAAATTGCATAAAATTAAAATAAAAAAAATAAAAAATCCCTGCGCTTAGAACTATACCCATGGAATACGCGCGATATAAGCCTCATATTGAGAGGACACGTCAGCACTATTACAGAAGCTGTCTTGACGGCTAAAACAAGTGCACAGTTCTGTAGTTAGGTAAGCAAAGGAATGTGTGTACAAATGCACACAGAGGGACAACTATAAAGACAGAAGACAGTCACAAAGGCAAATGGAGAGAGAGAGGGAGAGAAATAGTGGCTCTAGACTATCATCATCACCACTACAGTGGACCCCGACACCCCCCCCCCCTTTTAAGACCCCCGATTTAAGACTTCCTCCTTTTTCAGACTTTCTTTGCATGACCTCAGTACATTTACCTCCATTTTAAGACTCCCTCCTTTTTCAGACTTTCTTTGCATGACCTCAGTACATTTACCTCCATTTTAAGACTCCCTCCTTTTCAAGATCAGATTTTCTCGCAATTTTGGAGGTCTTAAAAGGGGGGTTCCACTGTACTCTCATACCTCCTCCCCAACAAGATTCAAACCCCTTACCTCGTGGCTCTTGCCCTGCCTGATGCAGACGGCTGTGACGCCTGGCTACGATCTTGCAGCGTAGCTTCCACACGCGTGTAAGTCGTGCGGGTTATCATGGGGTGACCTTCGAGCGTCTGGCCAAAGACGACCTGCTGGGAGGTCATTTTAGGATCCTTGAGCTGTGTGCTGTTGGACTGAGGGTGAGTGTCCCTGTCTCGGGCGCTCTGTCTGTCGGGGCGTCCTGGGGCTGGAACAAAAGGTGGTGGAAATATTCATTTCCATTTTCATTACTTTATTGTCCCATCACTGGGAAATTCAGGTCAGTTCCTCCCAGTGGAAAGCTAGCAGCAACAGAGTCGCGCTACCCAGGTGTGTGCATGTTTAGGTGTAATCAGCCACCTGCACTTGTGGCAGAATGAGCGAGGTCTTTTACGTGCCACAGTGGTGACACGGGGGTGGAACATGGACACCGTCTCTGAGTCTGCACATAAAGTTGACCTGTGTCCGCCCCAGCCCGGATTCCAACCTGCGACCCTAGGATCACAAGTCCAGTGCTCTACCAAATGAGCTACCGGGCCCCCAAATTCCACATGTGAACATTTACTGACTGGAACGCCAGACAATTTAGCTTTTCTTATCTCGTTCCTTTTTTTTTTTTTTTTTGCAATACAAAAAACTGAAGATTGGTGATTTCTTCAAAATATTCTGGGACATATTCACACGAAGCAGATCAGGGAAACTGGCTAACTTCTGACAAAAGTCTCTGGGAGAAGAAAAAAGACTCCGGACATGACTGTCTCCTGCATTCCCCCAAAAGTGGCGTATGACTGCCTGAATGGCAGGGTAAAAACGATCATGCACTTTTACGTGCATGATCATAAGTGAACGTGGGATTTTCAGCCAATGAACGAAGAAGAAGTCCCTGCTTGTGTGTGTGTCACAATGATGACAAGCATGTCACAACTGAAACCGATGATTCAACTTGTTTTGAACTTGATGTGATTTTGTGACTGGCGTACCTTTGACATATCGTTGGTTCCTGGAGAAGACATTGAGCACACTGTAGGGGTCAGAGTGAGGGTTCTCCCAGCGAAGGGTGGGGCCGGGGGCAGGAGCCCTGTACTGCACACCGCTGAAGGCTCCAGTCTCTGGCGCCGGTGTGGTGCCGTTACGCCCTGCCTGTAACGCAGCATCGTAACAACATTGATACAGTGGAACCACCCCTTTTAAGACACCCCCAATTCAAGACTCCCTCCTTTTTAAGACCTTGTTTTTTCAGACTTTCTGTTCATAACCTCTGTAAAATTACCCCCATTTTAAGACTCCCTCCTTTTTAAGACCTGATTTTCTCAAATTTTTAGAGGGGGTTTTCACTGTACTCTTTTGGTACTGTCTTTTGGTACTGTCTTTTGGTACTGTCTTTTGGTACTGTCTTTTGGTACTGTCTTTTGGTACTGTCTTTTGGTACTGTCTTTTGGTACTGTCTTTTGGTACTGTCTTTTGGTACTGTCTTTTGGTACTGTCTTTTGGTACTGTCTTTTGGTACTGTCTTTTGGTACTGTCTTTTGGTACTGTCTTTTGGAATGAGCTGAACAAAAATTTCGAAACAGAACAATTTGTCAAAGCTCTAATAACAAGCTGTATGTAACAGGACAATCGGAGTGAGATTATGTTGATTGGTACTTTTTATACCAGTAACATTTGTTGGTTGGTCAATTATGATATCAGCAGGATTTGATTAATAATAAACTGCTGTGTATGCTGCAACATCACAAAAGAACATGAACATGCCTTAAAATAAACAACAGACTGGACATTTTTTTCAACTAACATATTTTAGTCTCTGCTAATGCCCTGCGGATATAATGCATGACACAATACTGTGATACTGCACAATGTAATGCGCAGAGGAGCAAAAACTACCTACAGTATAATCAGGTGGCTCAGGCATTTGAAAGGTACGATACAGTATATTAATAAAATATAATCAAAACCAGCGCAGCGTCTGTTTTCATGTGGTTTTCATGGTTCAATAGTACCAGTGTTGGTGTAAGTCTGAGTCTGTCACAGTTATAACATTTTTCTTTCAGACATTTTTCAAATTCCGTCCAAAAAACCTGGACATGTTCACATTGCCACAAATAATGATAAACTGTATCTTGTTCTAATTCACAAAAATTGCATACATTGTTGGGGGCACCACCCTCTCTTTCTGTCTGTAGGCATGCCTGCCTTTCTCCCCTTCCCCCCTCCCCCCCCCACCAACTTCCCCCATTTCTCTCTTCACTTCTTCCTTACATAATCAAGTCGACTGCACCAGCTCCGGAACAAAGTTGCGCTAACAATGCCCCTCTCTAGGACCCTACTTTTCTTTCACCCCCACCCCTCCCTTCACTCTCACCTGATTGAGTCCAGCAACAGTCAGTGCACCGGCTCTGGGCAAAGTGGCGCCAACGCTGTCTCTCTGTGACTGCGACACGGTTCGGGCCCCCGCCGTAGCAGCAGGGGTTTTGTCGCTACTGGCTGGCCGAATGGTCACGTTCTGAGCACCTGGCAAGTTGGAAGTGAACACATTGTAGTTGTCACGAGAGCCTGCGATCCGATCGTAGCGCGGGACAAACTCCACCTCGGGGCTGGAGTCACCTGCATCCTCTATGTGGGTGTCTGGAACAAGAAACAGATGGTTACTGAGAGTGGAAAAATAGCACAATTCAAATGACAAAATCTCACTGCTAATACATCTAATAATAATAATAATACAGTGGAACCCCTCACAACGACCCCTCTCTCTAAGGACTACCCCGCCACAACGACCTTTTTTTTTAACCGATGTGTTTCCTTATATAGTTGTCACCAGTGTAGCGACCACCCCGCTATAACCAGTTATAACCGTCTTGCGTAAGCAAAGGCACTAATTAACCGCTGAGAGGTGTGATGGTTGGGTGGGCTGAGTAAACATCACAAACCAATCATCGAGAAAACAAACTCACGTGACCAACACACACCGTTCAATTCAGTCAGAATAGACAGTCTTTGGACAGAAGAGCAGTGGAGATCGACATGGCGTCTACAAAGAAAAGAAAATATTTAACTCGCGAAAATCGAGTGAATGTTGTGAACAGACACAAAAAGGGAGAAACTGCCATCGCGATTGCAAAAAGTCTTGATGTTGGAAAATCGCAAATTCAAAGAATTATCCAACTCCAAGAAAACATTCTGAAAAAGGTAGGGAAGTGGTGACAAGGCAGTGAACGCACTCACCATGCACTGACATCATACGAAAGCAGCCACACAAACACAGCACAGAGGCAGAGGCAGGTGTGCAGATGCTTTGTGAGAATAAGCGTTGAAAACCAGTTTGAATAAAAAAAAACAGCAGATAGAGCCGCATGTCATAATCATTCTTCTTGTCTGGCTTTATTGACTGCATGCCGATCTTGTGGCAGTGACTTTTCACTCTTCTGTCGGACTGTACACAAACCGCTCTCACTCTCCCTCACTGACTACCCTAAGCCCTGACAACTGATCCTTGGAAATTGTTTGGAAGAGTAATAATAATAATAATGGACATTTATTAATCGCCGTTTCTCACAAGAGCTCACGGCGATTTACATATTAATTTCTGCCGTGTGAGATGGAATTTTTTACACAATATATCACGCATTCACATCGGTCAGCAAACCTCAAGCCTATTAGGGCGAGCATTCACCTTTCACGGCCTTTATTCCAAGTACACCTCTCTATTTCTCTCCAATGCTCTTCCTGCTGACTTCAGTGACACCAGACACCCCACTGAGTTTAGCCAGCTACCCCCCCCCCCCCCTCTCTCTCTCTCTCTCTCTCTCCCCCCAGCCATGTACTGTTTGGTGCTGTGGCCAGAGAGGTGTCACCGGCTAATTGAGGCCAGCTGCACTGTTCACTCAGAGCAAAACTAGTTGACTGTGTCTAACTTTTGACAAAGCAACACAACTGAAGGGTTCACAGATTAGGTAACCGACTCACTGGTCAAGGCTGCAGGGAAACAAGAGTATCTTGTCAATGAAAAAGGTTACACACAGATACGCGATGCTGAGAACGGTGGCCGATTTTTCACTCTCTTTCTCGGAGGGCCTTCATCATTGCAGGGACTGCTGTAAAGAAATGCTTGCTCAGAAACTAACTCTTTTTTGCATTAAAACATGCACCAGAACTGGTGGACACCATCGACAATGTCAAACATGAAATCGAAGCAGTTTGCTTGAGGAAACGGTCGTCAGCAACTCAAACTTCTCTGTTTTCTTTTTTTAAGAAAATCTGTTCGGACACGACCCGATGTTGATTTCAGTCAGTTTCGCTTCTGACAGTCACACTCACAGTATAACTATAAGTTTTATTTACGTTTTTATTTCTTCTTCGTTTCCTTAAAAAGTAACAACAAGCTGTTTAACGTTCTGTTGTTGTTAATAAATATATATAGATCTATATTAAAATCTCGAAGTCCATACATGATGTCACAGAAAAACCAGCCACAAAGTGCAAAAGTTCGAAACGACGGAAGAGCTCGCGATCTCGCAGCGAGTTTCAATTTCTCCACTCAAAAGCTGACACCTCAGACGAGTCTGTTATCCGAAATACCAAGCACATGTTTCGATGTAGAATTACTAAATGATACTATTTGTCAACAAAATATATGCACTAGTGTCAGAAAAATGGTTTAATATGTTCAAAAGTTTCGAGTCGAGTTCCCGATTTCTGGAAACACGTGCGCATGCAAGTTCGCTACTCAGTACTTGCTGTAACTTCAAGTAAATCTTTGTAACCCTATGTTATGTTATTACCATTCTTCCCAGCAAAGCACACAATTGACAACAAGTCAAATAGTAGTACAAGAAAGAAATAATACTTGATAAATAAGTTAGATAAAGAACAAATCAAAGAAAGCAAAAATGACTTACCGCATACATCTGAATGAGTTGGACGCCATTTTCCCGGTTGCAGGGTCAAAGCAAAATCAAGCCGTATATCTTCGAAATTTTTAATCTTGCACCGAATGAGGACTCAAACAGATTTGTTTTAGATTAGTTCTTTAGATTGTAGGTTAAGAAGCTTAACCCTGATTTTTTTTAAAATATAACTCAATTGTTTTTGAGATTTGGAATAAAAAGGTGTGGGGTCCATAAATTCCCTTTTTTACATAATGTACATATTGACTACAAACTTCAATTTAAATTAAATCTCAAACGGCAGATATTTTTAATCCTAGTAAAGGGAGACAGTACACTTTATGATGTCTTGCTTATAGTAACGCAATGATTACCTCCCTTCTCCCTTCTCCCGCTTTCAAATTCGTATTTACCTTAGGTCCCCCGATCTCCGGTGGCCGTATGCTCAAAATGTTATAAAAGGGGGGGTCCGGGCTCCCGATGGGGGACTTATACCCCCTGTAAGTATACTATATATATATATATATATATATATATATATATATATATATATATATATATATATATATATAACTATAAATGGGAACTTAGGTCTCCCGCTCCAAAAAGGGATTTTAAGGTTCCCAGTAAATATATTGGATATTTATCAATGAAATTGTAAGTAAATCACCACAAATACATACTTTCAAGGTTGATTATTTATTGACAGAAGACTTATTTACAAAAATAAAAAAACTGCAGATATATGATTTGTCATGGTGGCCCTAAGGTTTTTTGAACATATAAGGGGGTTTGGGGTGACCAACCTTAACCCAACCTTAAGTCACCCTTTTGAAAAGGGGGATTTAAGGTCACCAGATATATATAAAAAATGTGTCCAGGCTTAAAAAGAATGTTGTAGCTTTCTGTAGGGAGTTTGGTGGCTAAAATTAATTATCATTTATCATTAGTTAGAAAAGGGGGTTTTACAGAGAAAAACCTGCCTACAAGATTGAAAGTAAGAGCAGCTAATAAACAACTTAGCAAACATTGCTCTAGAATGCCCCTTTAAAGGTACAGATCGGCCCACTTTGATCTAACAGAAAATATATCAAATAATTCATTTTCATTTTTTCATTTCATTTTCATTACTTTATTGGATATTTATCAATGAAAAATTGTAAGTAAATCACCACAAATACATACTTTCAAGGTTGATTATTTATTGACAGAAGACTTTTCATTTCATTTTCATTACTTTATTGGATATTTATCAATGAAATTGTAAGTAAATCACCACAAATACATACTTTCAAGGTTGATTATTTATTGACAGAAGACTTATTTACAAAAATAAAAAAACTGCAGATATATGATTTGTCATGGTGGCCCTAAGGTTTTTTGAACATATAAGGGGGTTTGGGGTGACCATTAAGGTTGGGTTAAGGTTGGTCACTGTCATTGTATGCCTGCATTATTAGTTGTCAGTAATTATTACATGTGCTGATTGTTCTCTTTGCCTGCGCGCGTATAGTATGTTGGTTATGTTTGGTCATAGTATGTTTGTTTATGTTTGGTCGTTATCTTGCCTGTGCGTGTATTGTATGTTTGGTCGCTTTCTTTGCCTGTGCATGTATAGTTTGTTGGTTATGTTTGGTCGGTTTCTTTGCCTGTGCGTGTATAGTATGCTTGGTCGATGTATGTATTGTAAAGCGCTAAGAGTAGACATTTTTCTAGAATAGCGCTATAAAAGTTTGCATTATTATTATTATTATTATTATTATATGTTCAAAAAACCTTAGGGCCACCATGACAAATCATATATCTGCAGTTTTTTTATTTTTGTAAATAAGTCTTCTGTCAATAAATAATCAACCTTGAAAGTATGTATTTGTGGTGATTGCTGGGAAATTCGGGTCGTTTCCTCCCAGTGGAAAGCTAGCAGCAACGGAGTCGCGCTACCCAGGTGTCTGCGTGTTTAGGTGTATTCAGCCACCTGCACTTATGGCAGAATGATCAAGGTCTTTTACGTGCCATTGTGATGACACGGGGGTGGGACATGGCTTCCGTCTCTGGGTCTGCACATAAAGTTGACCCGTGTCCATCCCGGCCCGAATTCGAACCTGCGACCTTCCGATCACAAGTCCAGTGCTCTACGAACTGAGCTACCGGTAATTGTCCAGGTTTAAAATAATGTTAGCTTTCAGTGGTGAGCTTGGTGGCTAAAAATAATTATGTTTCACGGAAGGCAGTATCGTCCCTCCGTTGACATCAATCAACTGATGCAACATTTTGTCATATATCGTTTTGGCTAAATTAGGTGAGTCTGAATTTGTTGCATAAATGATTTTATGTGAACTTGCGAACATAAACCTACCTACAAGATTGAAAGTATGAACCGTTTAGATTTTTAAAACATACCAACAAGAGAGTTTACATTTGTTGTTCACTGCACCCAAAAGAACTTCCTCTATAATGTTTGTATTCTTATTCCTAACACTGCATATTTGTAACATAATTTATGAAATTTTCTTTAACTTTCAAATTGAAACCAATGAAATCTTAACAAGGCCGAAGTGAAGAAGGAAATCATTTGTTATAGGTGAAGAGATATATATGCAGTAATCTACGCCCTTTTAGACGGTCATCCATCCGCATCTTAGCCCCCTCGCTGCTTAACTTGGGTGTTATAACGGGAACAGATCCATGAGACCATGAATAGCCTGGTAATGCTGAAAAAAGTCTTTATTCCAGACAAGAAAAAAAACCGACTGGTATATGATTATGAAACGCATCATTGACAGAATTATGATTGAACTCAACAGTATGTGTTTTTGGACAACCTAATACAGAATAGCCAACTTGCACAATACCCCGCTTCAATAGCTCTCGAGTGTGAAAGAGAAGGAAAGTTCACTTCGCTGCGGGCAAACGTTTTGCTCTCACAAGCACTGGTGTTTTCTGGCTTGTGTGAAATAAATGTTTTAAAAAAAAACTCGATTGCCTTTTCTTTTTGCATGGGCTATGCTTGGGTGCTTTGAACGAACTTTCGAATTATTCTCGCGGCTATCATTGCTGCAGCACACTTTTCACATTGAAAATTCACAATTTTATGAAAATTATGAATTGTCAAGGCGAAGTGTCTGCAAACTCTCACTGAGCTATCCGGACATGCCCCCATTTTGCGGCAGATCTCGCAAGGCCATGAAAGTTATGGCAGATTTATCGCGCGATTTGGCGGTGCAGGCCGATAGTGCAAGTCGCCTATTGTCATAAAAGGGAAAAGGGGGCTTTAAAGCAACAATCGGATGACTTAGATACACGATAAAGTGCTGTTCACATGGAAGACTTGCAACCAACTTGTGACCAACTTTCAAGCGATTTTAGTCGGCGGCAAGTCAAATCAAAATCTCTGCCCATGTGAACAGCACAACCTCGCAAACTAGGGATGACTCGGTCCTGTCGGGATAATATTCAGTACGTTTAAACCCGACGGGATGAAACTTATCATGGATCACCTTTAGACACCCTATTACAATTTACATGTATTGAGAAAATATGGTAATTATTGTTGTTGTTTTATTTTTCTGTCATTTGTGTGGTAGCACTGTTAATGTCACTGGAATTTCAAATGCAAGCATTAATTGTTTGTTTGTTTGCTTAACGCCCAGCCGACCACGAAGGGCCATATCAGGGCGGTGCTGCTTTGACATATAACGTGCGCCACACACAAGACAGAAGTCGCAGCACAGGCTTCATGTCTCACCCAGTCACATTATTCTGACACCGGACCAACCAGTCCTAGCACTAACCCCATAATGCCAGACGCCAGGCGGAGCAGCCACTAGATTGCCAATTTTAAAGTCTTAGGTATGACCCGGCCGGGGTTTGAACCCACGACTTCCCGATCACGGGGCGGACGCCTTACCACTAGGCTAACCGTGCTGGTCAAGCATTAATAAATTTACAGTAACAAAACTAACATGCAACACAATCTATGTTCGCAGTCAGAAACATGCAACACAATCTATGTTCACAGTCAGAAACATGCAACACAATCTATGTTCACAGTCAGAAACATGCAACAAAGTTGTACAAATATTTATCATTTTATTGACACTCAAGGAAACTTTAGAATGTTCATTTAAAGAACTCAAACAATTGTAACTGTAGCTTAAAGAAATTAACAATAACTACAAGAAGAGCAAACGCTCGATCGAGTCACTTTCGCAGTTCTGAATATTATATGAGGCATCAGATGGACAGGAAGAAATTGCTATTCACAACACAATGAGTCACGTTCACAAAAAATTTGAGCCCGGTCACTTTTATAGTTTCCGAGAAAAGCCCAACGTTAAGTTGTGTGTTGCCGAACAGAAAAGGCTAGTTATCTCCCTTGTTTTTCTGATAACGTTCGTAAAAGGCTACAGATGTAAATACTTTGATGTAAAGAATAATCCTACAAAGTTTCAATCACATCCGATGAACTTTGTCAAAGATATAAAATGTCTAATTTTTCCTTTGACGCTGACCTGTGACCTTGAAAAAGGTCAAAGGTCAACGAAACCATCGTTAAAGTGTAGAGGTCATTGGAGGTCACGACTAAACAAAATATGAGCCCGATCGCTTTGATAGTTTCCGAGAAAAGTCCAACGTTAAGGTGGTGTCTACGGCCGGCCGGCCGGCCGGACAGACTAACACTGACCGATTACATTTGTTTTGTTTGTTTGTTTGTTTATTTGTTGCTTAACGTCCAGCCGACTACGCAGAGCCATATCAGGACGAGGAAGGGGGGGATGAAGGGGGCCACTTGTCAAGCGATTCCTGTTTACAAATGCACTAACCCATTACTTGTGTCCCAGCAGGCTTTAGTAAAACTAAATTAATACCTACTGGAAGATTACCAGTTTCCAGTATGTTAAAATAGGCTTAACCTATCTACTGCTGGACTTACATCAGAACACTAACAGATTAAACTATACATGAATCGCGAGACAAGCGGCAAGAGAAGAGATTTTTGGAAAAAATACAGGTGAATGAGCAAGAAGGCAGAAAAAAGAAAAGAATTCATGAAGAAAAAGAGAGCATGACAGGAAAGAGGAACCAAAAATCTACCTAACAGCAAACTAGAAAGCTCCTGCGGTTCCAAAAACAGAAGGGGCCTTTAATTTCATAACCGCAGTGCCCCACTGCGGGAGATAAACGAAGTGAAGAAAAATTGAGAAACAATAAGTTAATAACCCAAACGATTTTGCACAGAAATACATATATACACAAAAGCAAGCAATATTAAGACATATGGCGTATAAAAGACGACATATATAAAATCAATACTGTGAGGAAATCTAAACAAGATACTAAATAGTAGTTTTTGACATTCATAAAAAAGCATGCTATTCATACCTGTCAAGTCCTACGCATTCTGCGTAATTCTTACGGTTTTTCGGTGTTTTTTGGGTCCTACGTCGTATACCTCAAACCATACGCATTTTCAGCCTTTTTTTTTTATTTATTTTTTTTTAAAAAATTTTATTTATTTATTTTAAATTTTTTTTGCTGGCATGGACTGCCGTTCATTCATTTCTGAGGAGGAGCTTGCACCAGCAACACAACAGAAGTTCTGGCATGATGTGCGCCAGTTCTACGTGGCCTGTGTGAGGAAAATGTTGAATAAATTTCCATTTGGCAGTGAAACCCTGCAACACCTTTAAGTGCTGGATCACAGTCTGGGAGCTGACACACTGACTGCCTTCTTGCAGGTCAAAATTAACTCTGATGCATGCTGCCATGATTTTAAGGTGACTGGCAGCATGATTGACAAAGCAAAGATTTACACAGATTTCTTTCTTTCTTTCTTTATTTGGTGTTTTAAACGTCGTTTTCAACCACGAAGGTTATATCGCGACAGGGGAAAGGGGGGAGATGGGATAGGGGAAAGGGGGGAGATGGGATAGAGCCACTTGTTAAGTGTTTCTTGTTCACAAAAGCACTAATCAAAAAATTGCTCCAGGGGCTTGCAACGTAGTACAATATATGACCTCACTGGGAGAATGCAAGTTTCCAGTACAAAAGACTAAACATTTCTTACATACTGCTTGACTAAAATCTTTACAAACATTGACTATATTCTATACAAGAACCACTTAACAAGGGTAAAAGGAGGAACAGAATCCGTTAGTCGCCTCTTACGACATGCGGGGTGCAGAGAAATAAGGATGTGGAAAAGAAGACTTTTGGTAAGTGAAATAAAGGTGATGGGTCCAGTCAGGTAGAAATAAGACAACAAGAAAAGAATTGGAAAACTGCAGGGAATAGTGTGTTCTTGGAAGGAAATATAGGTGAAAGGACTGGTAAGGCAGAAATAAGACAAAAGAAGAGAAGTAAAGGGGTGGGGTAGCTTGGTAAAAACACTCCCGCCGCGTGAAGGCGACCCCATGGGAGCATTTGCACAGATGAATACAACTAAGAACACAAGTGACAACAAAAATGAACGAACAAGAGTGCAGTGTAAATGTATTACATGTAGTGGTAAATAAAGAGCAGTTTGTGCAGAAAGGAATTTATGTGTTTTACTTTTAGTTTGCGAAAAACAATCTGATTGGTTTAGTGTGTATGCGTGAGAAGTTGAATTTGTGTGTTTAACCACATCCTGATCCACGCATTAACTATGGTTTTTGATCCCCAACTATGGTTTCTTATGCCATTTACTATGGTCAGAGGCCAAAAGTACTTGACAGGTATGTGCAATTGCAGAAAATATTCATAGAATTAAAAGGCATACAATCGCAAATGTTCTGTATCCTTGTTCGTGAATGTCTGCGAGCATGAGAACCGTCCGGTCCCTCGCTTTACTCTGTCCCTTGACTAATTACTGTCTCACAGTCACAGTCCCTTTCTTTGACTTAGTCTCTCAACCTCTCTCTGATTTGATTCGTTGATATTTGATAACTTGATTTAACATAGAATGGCTCTGTGTGCGTAATTTTAACCATTACTTAAACCAATGTTCACTTTGAGTAGCTGAGACGTGAACTGCATATACCGTAAACAACACACACTAGGGGTAACCAGCCAGGAAAATTCAGTAGCAGTCAGACTGTTGTGCTTGCGACCAAAGCCTACGGACAACTGAATATCACACGCACTGAAAAATGTGATGTCTCCTTCACAGTCTAACACACACACACATACCGTAAAATCCCTAGAATAGGCCCACCCCCCCTGTGCACAGATTTAGGGCAAAATTGGGGGGTGGGCGTTTGCTAGGGATAGACCCCTTTGCACAAAGTAAGTTTTGTGCTCAATCGTGTAATTGAGTGAATACAAACCCCGAAAGCATGTAAGTTAGGTCGTGTGAGTAGAAGTGAAGGAAAAAAGAAAGAAAAATTACTTTGAGGCAAAGAAGGCCAACCGAGAGAGAGAGAGAGAGAGAGAGAGAGAGAGAGAGAGAGAGAGAGAGAGAGAGAGAGAGAGAGAGAGAGAGAGAGAGAGAGAAAAGGACTGGCTCTTCTGAAAACAACCCAAGCATAGTCATTTATATAAATTTATAAAGTAAAAAGAAAATCACCAGACCTTTGCAAGGACAAACAATAACAACACAATTCCGGGAAAAAGAAACTTGATGAAATGTCGAAATGTCAACACCAATGAAGCCCTTTCTTTCTGTACAAGGAAGAAATTACACGATCGTCTTTGGAAATGAAACGTTAACTGAACTTGGATTTTGTCTTCAAAAGGCCCAATCTTTCTGAGAAAGAAAAACCCACAAACTTAGGGAAAAAAAGAGAAGAGAAACTCAAAAAAACATGAACGATGGGTGGGAGTGAGGAGAGGGGACAAAGAATAAGAAAAAAGGAAAGAAACACGAAAAGGTAAAGAAGGGGAAAAAGATGACTTTTAGAACAGGCTGCACAAATCCTAGTGAAAGTGAGCCTATAGTCTCTTTGAAAAAAGCAGGGTGGGCGTTTGCTAGGTAGTTACCCCTGTGCACAACTTTTGGCCCAAAGTGGGGGGTGGGCGTTTGCTAGATGGTGGGCTTATGCTAGGGATTTTACGGTAATATATCCTTACAAACTTGTATGTATACTTGTGCCCATACACACCTATACTGTAATAGTCATATCCTTACAAACTTGTACATTCTTGCGACTGTACATATATACCGTATTTGACGGACTACAAGACGCGACTTTTTTTCAAAAAAAATCGCATTGCGGCTTATAAAAAGATGCGGCTAAAACGTTACCTAAACTTGAATAGCATTCACCTAATGGAAGTCGCCGCGGATTTTCATTTCGCTCGATTAGCGATTACCGGTACTTTATTAGCTCTCTACTCAAGACTCGGCCCTTTTCTCTTTCTTTCGCGAATCTTCGTTTGTCAACAAGTCGTCGTGACAAGATACCGTACAGAGAAACATTGGATGTATCAGGATCTCGCGCGTGCGCGAGATTTCGTTTTTTTGTGTCTTGCGATAGTTGGAGGAGCGAGAGCCGCCATGTTGTGTTTTCGTCCGCTCGAAATGTGCGCAAAAGTTGTAAATCATCCCAAAAAAGCTTATTCCGGGCGGGACTACATCAGTACATGTGTGTGTTGGTTACAAATTGTGTGTGTGATATTTTTCTTCAAACTTTTTCACTTTTCTTCTTTGTTTCACTTGTTTATTCTCCGAGCCGATTTTGCCAAATACTGTAATTTTTGTTTGCCTGGTTGTTTTGATTGATTGACACGATCTGATTATTTTTTTTTCGACGGCGGCTAATATAGTGACGTGGCCTATACGTGGCTCGTCCCAATTTTTTTGTTAAAAGTCGGGGGTGCGGCTTATAAAACGGTGCGTCTTGTAATCCGTCAAATACGGTACACATATAATTATACACAAACTTGTACATATTTGTGACTATATACTCATAATATCATATCCTCACAAACTTGACCATTGGTCCGGACGTTTGTCCCATTCACTTATCCATGAAATGAATGCGAGCTTCTGGATATATGGCCAATGAAAATTCTTCAAAAGGTTTCAAACATTGAGCCCTGGTTTTTCTGAGTGTTGTTCGCTCATTGAACACTTTGGTTTTAACCAACTTCACCAATTTGTCTTTGGAGAAATGTCTTCCAGAAAAAATAGTGTGCAATTGTAAAAAGTTCAGTACACAATCTTTACCTGGCAATTTACCCTTTGTGCCTGTCCCTTTAGCAGTAAAAAAAGACTTGAAAATAAGAGGAAACTGATTCAGTGTCAGCAGATGTCCAAACAACATAGTCTCTTTTCTTTTTCAATGAACCCTGAGCAGAAGAGGGCTGAGCACCAGTCTGACTAGAGTCCTGAGCAACAGTCTGACTAGAGTCCTGAGCAGAAGAGGGCTGAGCACTAGTCTGACTAGAGTCCTGAGCAGAAGAGTCCTGAGCACCAGTCTGACTAGAGTCCTAAGCACCAGTCTGACTAGAGTCCTGAGCACCAGTCTGACTAGAGTCCTGAGCAACAGTCTGACTAGAGTCCTGAGCACCAGTCTGACTAGAGTCCTGAGCAACAGTCTGACTAGAGTCCTGAGCAACAGTCTGACTTTCTTTCTTTATTTGGTGTTTAATGTCGTTTTCAACCACGAAGGTTATATCGCGACGAGGGAAAGGGGGAGATGGAATAGGGGAAAGGGGGGAGATGGGATAGAGCCACTTGTTAAGTGTTTCTTGTTCACAAAAGCACTAATCAAAAAATTGCTCCAGGGGCTTGCAACGTAGTACAATATATGACCTTACTGGGAGAATGCAAGTTTCCAGTACAAAGGACTAAACATTTCTTACATACTGCTTGACTAAAATCTTTACAAACATTGACTATATTCTATACAAGAACCACTTAACAAGGGTTAAAGGAGAAACAGAATCCGTTAGTCGCCTCATACGACATGCGGGGTGCAGAGAAATAAGGATGTGGAAAAGAAGACTTTTGGTAAGTGAAATAAAGGTGATGGATCCAGTCAGGTAGAAATAAGACAACAAGAAAAGAATTGGAAAACTGCAGGGAATAGTAGGGAGAGTTTCCTTGGAAGGAAATATAGGTGAAAGGACTGGTAAGGCAGAAATAAGACAAAAGAAGAGAAGAAACAGAACCGTTAGTCGCCTCTTACGACATGCTGGGTAGCATCGGGTAAATTCTTTCTGGTCCCAACCAATATGGGACTCCCCCTAACCCGCGGGGGGTACCAGTCTGACTAGAGTCCTGAGCAGAAGAGGGCTGAGCACCAGTCTGACTAGAGTCCTGAGCCCTTCTTACTGAAAAAAACCATGACACCCTCCACACATCACACGTTTTTCAACTCCCTGGTTGCGCTCACATATGAACTTGCCTTCTTTTGGCAGCGTCCGATTTGTGTCCAAAATTCCGTCTTTGCGAATAGCTGCAAAAGCACTATCCCGTTCTTGTCCACAGGGAAGTTTTAATGCAGCTTGAACTGCTTCTTTTTTTCTTTATTTGGTGTTTAATGTCGTTTTCAACCATTCAAGGTTATATCGCGACGGGGAAAGGGGGGAGATGGGATAGGGGAAAGGGGGGAGATGGGATAGAGCCACTTGTTGTTTCTTGTTCACAAAAGCACTAATCAAAAAATTGCTCCAGGGGCTTGCAACGTAGTACAATATATGACCTTACTAGGAGAATGCAAGTTTCCAGTACAAAGGACTTAACATTTCTTATTTACTGCTTGACTAAAATCTTTACAAACATTGACTATATTCTATACAAGAAACACTTAACAAGGGTAAAAGGAGAAACAGAATCCGTTAGTCGCCTCTTACGACATGCGGGGGGCAAAGAAATAAGGATGTGGAAAAGAAGACTTTTGGTAAGTGAAATAAAGGTGATGGATCCAGTCAGGTAGAAATAAGACAACAAGAAAGGAATCGGAAATCTGCAGGGAATAGTAGGGAGAGTTTTCTTGGAAGGAAATATAGGTGAAAGGACTGGTAAGGCAGAAATAAGACAAAAGAAGAGAAGTAAAGGGGTGGGGTAGCTTAGTGGAAACACTCCCGCCGCGTGAAGGCGACCCCATGGGAGCAACTGCTTCTTCATCAGAATGTTTACGTAGTAAATGTCTTCTCAGATGGCTGTCAAAATCTCCACAGTAAACACAGATTTCCCTGAAGAAGTTCACTTCGAAGTAGAAGTTGCTCCTTTTTCACTGACTGTTGAAGTAGAAGTTGCTCCTTTTTCACTGACTGTTGAAGTAGAAGTTGCTCCTTTTTCACCGGCTGTTGAAGTAGAAGTTGCTCCTTTTTCACCGACTGTTGAAGTTGCTCCTTTTTCACCGACTGTTGAAGTGGAAGTTGCTCGATCCTTTCCCACCAACTGTTGAAGTATAAGTTGGTCCTTTTTCACCGACTGTTAAAGTAGAAGTTGCTCCTTTCCCATCGACTGTTGGAGTAGAAGTTGCTCCTTTCCCACCGACTGTTGAACAGAACACAACATTGATGTAAAAAAAAGATATAGAAGGGATCCGAGTCCCTTCGAAAGATTATGCCAATATGTATGAGTCCCTTCGAAAGATTATGCCAATATGTATGTGCATGCTGGGTATCTGCTTTGACCAGTCTAATCGTACCGTGAAGCAGGATCTTTTTCACATGCATATATATGATGCACACGTCGAGAATAGGCACGAAGAGTCTTACATAAGTCGACCCTGGATAGACTGAAACATCATCCACCCTACTTTCGAAGGGACTCAAACCCTTAACTTAACTTTGTTTGCTCACCGCCCAGTCCACCCTTCGGTTATCTCAGGGCAGTGCTGCTTTGACATTTAATGTGCGCCACACACAAGACAGATGTCGCAGCACAGGCTTCATCTCACCCAGTCACATTATTCTGACACCGGGCTAACCAGTGGACTCAAACCCAGCCAGGCATGTACTATGTAGAGCAGCAAAATGTCGCCTAGACGACAATTTGCCGCAACAATGAACATAATTATGCTGACTTTGTCACAGAATAAGGCTGTCGGTTGAACTTTGAAGGCTGTTGGTATTTATTCATGCATAGTGTGTGTTATTCTTTTTTAAAAACCGTTATGGTTTTATTTTCAAGATGGGTGCATATAAATGAGCAACTGATTGTCTGGCTATCTGACTGACTAGAAGAAGAAGAAAACAAGCATTGTCCGAGTGTGCGGGCAATATACCACCACCTGCTGCATAGATTTTCTCCATTTATTCCCTAACATTTAAAATTAAAAAGTCAATAATGAAAATAAGAAACACATACAGACAGTTTGAGCTATCAGTAAACTGCCGTGGGATGTTTGTTTGTTTGTTTGTTCGTTCATGGGCTGAAACTCCCCCGGCTTTTTATTTACGTGTATGACCGTTTTTACCCCGCCATTTAGGCAGCCATACGCCGCTTTCGGAGGAAGCATGCTGGGTATTTTCGTGTTTCTATAACCCACCGAACTCTGACATGGATTACAGGATCTTTTTCGTGCGCACATGGTCTTGTGCTTGCGTGTACACACGGGGGTGTTCGGACACCGAGGAGAGTCTGCACACAAAGTTGACTCTGAGAAATAAATCTCTCGCCGAACGTGGGGACGAACTTACGCTGACAGCGGCCAACTGGATACAAATCCAGCGCGCTACCGACTGAGCTACATCCCCGCCCCACTGCCGTGGGATAACATAGGATAGCCAAGCCCCATCTTTGAGAAAATTGATAGCAATCACGAGCCGTCACTTACGCAAATTACGCTATTTATGCACTTGGTATTCGGTCCTGGAACTGGTACTACAAGAAATATATCACAGTCGGATATCCGATCGGATATCACTTCTATTCAGTAATCCAAAATCAATTCTGGTCAGTCCAATTGTTGACATGAGCTAAAGCAGGGCAACAATTTTCCGCTCAACACAGGCACAGTACAAACAGATTATTTATACACAAAAAAGTCATACTGTATCATGCAGGGCCGGACTAGGCTAAGAGGAGTGGGGGGGGGGGGGGGGGTTTGCCAGTGGTGGCTAGGGGGAACATCCCCTTGGCGGGGGTGAGGGGGCAAAGCCCCCTGAAGCTGATGGGTAGGTTATATTCTGAGATAGGAAAATGGTCGCTCCTTGCATGAAACGGCATAAAATAAACAATAATAAAAAATGTTTTAAATAAGTGAGGTACATGATTAGGCTGGGGGGGGGGGGGGGGGGTTGCGCAACCCCCATAACCCCCCCCCCCCCCCCGGTAGTCTGGCCCTGCCATGCATGTGAAACCTGGCAATGTTATTTGTCTTTGAAAAAAATACCTTCATTTGAAGAGGACACCTTTCCTTTTGTAGGGGGTGGTTGTACAAGTGGCAAAATTGAGTACACGGTAGATACAGAGTCTGCGTCAGAGTTTTCCGTGTCTGGTCGGTATGAGGCATCCTGTCAAACAATTTAAATACAAACCGGCATGAAAATCCCACAAATGTATTATAATTTTGGTTTCTTTCAATACTTACCCTGTGGGTATTACATATGCATTATCCTAATATGATGCCATAATTGCTAGCACGAAAAATATGATAAACATTTATGTCTAAACCAATATTTATCCTGCCAGATAAATCTATACCTAAAGGTACATCTTTTTATTGGCTTATTGGAATCCTCACGTTGGAAAATGTCTGCGACCATTTTTGTTATGTCTCAAAAGTATTTATAAGCGCTGTACGATCCAACAATCTTCCGATCGTGTACGTCGGAAGTGACCTTTAAACTTTTAAATCGAAATTCGCCTGACCGTCGGCTCGACCACAGGCAAGGCAGGCGTTAGCTTTGGGGATTGGTTTGGTATACAGAGAGAGCCTCTCTCTCAGTGCTGGGCCAGTCGCTATTATAGAATACTGATGGGCCGGTCGATGGAACGTGCTGTGCGTTGAGCTGTGATTGTCGCGGAGGGTATGAATGACACCGCTTTCATTATCTGTACGATAGCTACCCATTGCCTAAAATTTGAAATACGGGCTTAGTTATTTACTTAGAAGTGTGCATTTTTCTTGGGTTGATAGTGTGGTTGTGCACAAGCTGTTTGGTCTACTGTTGGGGGTAGAACGCCAGTTTCTAAATATGTGATGGTCTCCCCGACTGCATAGCATACAGAGTGCTCACCAATGCAGTTTCAGTGCCAGTAGGGGGTTCGCTGTTACTATACGATCATTCTGTGAACTACACAAGTTATGAACATGTGCTGTTTGGCCAAGAAGTGGCGTATTTAGTACATATGGGCGTGAATACTGGGTTTTCTTTCTAGTGCAGTAGTGGTGGAATGCTAGCTTCCTGGAGATTAAAACTTGGGTGGAATATAGTTAGGAAGGAAGGTTGGGATTCAGATCGGCTAAAAATAAACATGGCAAAAATTGCTCTGGACTGGCCCTTTAATCAACAGTTGTATATTATTGATTTCGGGGATATAACAGTTACAAAACTACATATTCAGGTTCGGATTTCAAATCCCCATTGATCTCCTCTCCGTATTCCAATGAAACAAGAAGAGCAAACGCTCGATCGAGTCACTTTCGCAGTTCTGAATATTATATGAGGCATCAGATGGACAGGAAGAAATTGCTATTCACAACACAATGAGTCACGTTCACATAAAATTTGAGCCCGGTCACTTTTATAGTTTCCGAGAAAAGCCCAACGTTAAGTTGTGTGTTGCCGAACAGAAAAGGCTAGTTATCTCCCTTGTTTTTCTGATAACGTTCGTAAAAGGCTACAGATGTAAATACTTTGATGTAAAGAATAATCCTACAAAGTTTCAATCACATCCGATGAACTTTGTCAAAGATATAAAATGTCTAATTTTTCCTTTGACGCTGACCTGTGACCTTGAAAAAGGTCAAAGGTCAACGAAACCATCGTTAAAGTGTAGAGGTCATTGGAGGTCACGACTAAACAAAATATGAGCCCGATCGCTTTGATAGTTTCCGAGAAAAGTCCAACGTTAAGGTGGTGTCTACGGCCGGCCGGCCGGATGGCCGGCCGGACGGCCGGCCGGACAGACTAACACTGACCGATTACATAGAGTCACTTTTTCTCAAGTGACTCAAAAATCAAAACAAAACAATCAACCCCATACGATTCCACGCACACAGATGCACCCATTTTCACATTCCCCTCACAGCGCGGGTATTGTCTATTTTATTCTATGCACAAATAAGCGATGCTTTGAGTAAAACCAACGTTTGGATTGACCGTTGCATTATCTTATCAGTGTTTATGTAGTGCCCATATCACACCATATCCCATTACGCGTAATAGGCAAGTATGTCACACACTTTCCTTCTCTGCCACTACTAAAGCAAACGTGTGCAAGATTGTTACATGCTTTGGAACATGTGCAAGAACGGATTCAAACTCGAAATCGTCCCCCCAAAAGCCCCAAAATGCACACACAACTTTTATTTCTCCTGCTGTTATCGTTTCTTCTCTTTACAAATTCTTCAACGCTGAGAATACTGAGAACGGCATCCCAGACGACAGTACTGTTCCCATACGCGAATTTAGCTGCCCTTGGAAAGTGGCTCGCTCAGGAGGCCTGTTAGTCTGAAACTGGAAGGACAGAGTTCTGAACATAGATGACAAAGACCCCGAAAAGAACAACATTTCGCGGATGCAGACACAGAA
Source organism: Littorina saxatilis (assembly GCF_037325665.1). Classification (NCBI taxonomy): domain Eukaryota; kingdom Metazoa; phylum Mollusca; class Gastropoda; order Littorinimorpha; family Littorinidae; genus Littorina; species Littorina saxatilis. The sequence continues at coordinate 44,294,404 of NC_090253.1, read as the reverse complement.
AGACGTCACGAAGAATGCGATGCTTCAAAAGATACAGACTGTGACGATGACTGTGACGTCGTTCACATATACCGAGACGTCATTCATAGTTGTTCGTTCACTTCCGTCAAAAAGTAGATCTCTCCACAATGGCTGCTCCTGTGTTTAGGTTTGTCAAGCTTGAGTACGCAAAACGTGTTTGTTCTCTCCTCTGTTGAAGCTGTGACATAAATGCTATTCCGACTTGGTCGTGTGACAGAGTTTTCTTCCACACTCGATTAGCTGATGTCTAACTCAGCCTGACGGCTTCGTTAGACAATCAACGTAATCTCGTGTGGAAGAAAACGTGTCACACGACCAAGTCTGAATAGCAGGTAATGTGATATGGGCACGACATATATATTTTAGTTTCTACACTCACACTGCTCTCAGATGCTGAATGGTTTGATTGGTCAGACTCGATAGATTCACACTCAGTAGGAAATCCTGAGAAAAAAAATCAACAAATTGTTTTAGCAGCAGCATTTCATCCACAGGGGTGCTGGTGACTAAGACCTTCCAAATCTGAAATCCACAAGATATTATTTTTTGGCGCACCTAAATCGGAAGACTAAATAGTCAAGCATGAAAACACACAAGAAAGCTATAGGAAATTGACGCCAAAAAAAATTGATGAGCGGGGTGGGTGGGGGTGCAATCTATGATCCGATTCGTGGCCCCAGGGTGATGACGCTGTTGAAAGCGCCACATTTCAGTGGCAGTGGAGTGGAGTAACGCTTGCCGCGTCTTTCGTGGGATGTCTAGCAGACGACATCGCCAGCTATACTTTCTCGGTAATGAGAAATCGAAATCTTTAGAGTTAATTCCTGAATCGGACCTGATCAAATCGGAAATTATTTTTAAGCAAACATCCCAAATCAGAAATCCGTTTTGAATCAGACAACTAGCACCCCTGCATCCAACAGCATAGCAACAATTCCCAAGTATCATACAAATTAACACACAAGTGCACAAGACATACGGTACTTTACCCACTTTTGTTTTTTTACAACTGCCGATAACGCATGATTCTGCGTAATTGACGCACTGAAATCACGCCGAGATTTTCACTCACTGCGTCAACTGCGCAGGTTTTGACCCCTGTGAAGAAGCTTCCGTGCACAGCAGACACTATTTCCGAACGTCACCACTGAGGTGCGTTTCCGAATGCAAAGTCACAAGTATACAACGCTAGCAAAATCGCGTGACGTTCACTACTACTGTGTAGCGAAATAACTAACTTTGCAAGCCAAGTTTTCCTTGCCTTCAGTCGCTAGTTTACACACGTTAAACTTTGAGAAAAATCCTAGATAAAATATGACTCCCTAAAATTCCAAAATGACTTCCAGATTTTTGGACAGGGGGTCATCATGACTCTTTGTTTTGAATCCTACAGGGAGCTCTGATGTGGGCAAAACAGGACCCCTGTCCACTTGGTTTGACGCCAAATCAGACTCTTGGCCATATATGTTGATCGTTAAAACTATGTACAGAACATGTGGATTCATGGGCTGAGACTAGCAGTGATTCTACATCATATTTCAGATCAAAGTCAAATAGCAATGAAGGTGTGCAGCAAAATCGACTGAAAAACACCAGGTATCCACTTGGTTTCCAAACAATATGCCGAGATGACATCACTCGCCTTTCTTTGTTTGTATCGGTGGCTGCGGACCCTCGTCTTCTTCACAAGGTGATTCAGCATCAGCATCACTACCGTCTTGTTCACATTCGACTGTTTGTCCTGGTAGAGCAAAAGGAAAGAAGAAAATTTTACACATTATTTAGGATGGGAATTGGAAAAAGTGAAAAAGGCGGAAATTCACCTTTATGATCCCCCCCCCCCCCAAAGTGTATGTTTCTGGTAACGTGACTAAAAAATATAGGGTAGGTAGGTCGGGAATCTTTTTTTTAAAACATCTTTTCAACTTATTTTGTCAAAAAACAGGATTTTTTTTCCTTCGAAAAACCATTTTTTTCTTGTTTTGTTTTAAATGCAAACAAAGTCGAGTCGGCAGGGAAAATAGGTAGGGTCAGGTGACCAGAAACATACAACTTTTTTTTTTGGGGGGGTGGGGGGGGGGCTTATGGGTGATTTGCGGGTCAATTCCCATCCCTGATATTTCTGAACATCCCTCTGTTCTGTCCTTATGGTGCGCCAAATTGCTGACCACAAATTTCATAACCCATATTAGACTGAAAATCTGAGGCCTGATCTAGGAACGCTGAAGAAGAAGAAGAAGCTATAACCAGGGGTGTGGTTTGGTGTCAGATATCGGTCCTAGACCGGAATTTTTCCTAATTGTCCGAAAAATTGTAATCCAGTCAAATGTCCGTCCATTTACATGATAAGCCGGTCCATGACCGCTCAGTTTGCTATAAAATCGGTCAGACCTAAAACCGTTTATTAAACAAGATGGCAAATAAACTTACAAGCTAACATATATATATGTCACAGTAGAAACTAGAATTCAGTAGGATCCGGAATCCTACTAGTAGAGACTGGAATCTCAGTTTCTACTAGTAGATACTGGAATTCCAGTCTCAACTGGACTTTTTCAAGTTCAAACTGGAATTCCAGTATCTACTAGTAGATACCGGAATTCCACTTACAACTGGATTTTTTCCAGTTGAAAGTGGAATTCCGATATCTACTAGTAGAAACTGGAATTCCAGTTTCAACTAACAGCCAGTTCATGTTGGAATTCAGTTTAAATTGGAATTATTTGAAAACTGAAAAAGAAACTGGGATCATATCCACAGAGAGGGTTCAACTTGAAAACAAAGCTTAGATGTGACAATGACTTCTTCACGTGAATCTGAGTTGTTGTTGCAAATAAAGTGACCAATGTTCTCCAGCCAGAGTAATATGGAAATTGGAATTATTTGAAAACTGAAAAAGAAACTGGGATCATATCCACAGAGAGGGTTCAACTTGAAAACAAAGCTTAGATGTGACAATGACTTCTTCACGTGAATCTGAGTTGTTGTTGCAAATAAAGTGACCAATGTTCTCCAGCCAGAGTAATATGGAACAACCGAGGCCCTTCTATTCACAGTGAGTCTTGATCAGTTGATCAGAGTGAAGTGTCAGTGACAGACAGCAGTCAAGATTGAAGATGGAGTCCGAGTCAGAGGATCAGAAAACTCTGTTTTATTCTCTTTTAGAAGCACACATACGGAGTCTTGATGACAGCAAACGAGAATGTTTCTGCATTGCCCAAGAGAAGTACACAAAAATAGTGAAAGCTCTGCAACTGAACAAGGGCCAGCAATGTCCAGAAGGTGCCAAATTCAAGTACAGGTGTGCAAAGCATTATAAATTACAAGTTGTGGGGGCAAGGACAATGCTATGTTGCCAGAAAACCAACTGCCCGGTTGTGACCAGAGAGGAATTGTTTGCGACAATTGCGCGATGTCACGTTCATGTTGGCCATGGGGGAAGGGATAAAACGTGGGCGGAAATCAAAGCAAACTACGCAGGAGTCCACCACTCAGCAGTCAGTGTGTTCCTGAAGACCTGTCCCAGCTGCAGGCAGCGCCAGGTGGTGAAATCACTTCCATCTGGAAAGGCAATGATCAATCTGTCTTTTCTACTCAGAGTCCAAATCGACCTCATTGACTTCCGCAGCAGGCCTGACAGGGACTTTAAATGGATCCTGCATGCAAGGGACTGTTTTTCGAAGTTTTCTTGGGCCTATCCCTTGGAATCCAAGACTGCAGCAGAGGTAGCAGGTCATCTGTTCGACCAATTCTGCACCTTTGGACCACCACGCCTCCTGCAGAGTGACAATGGCAGAGAATTCACGGCGAACGTGATACGTGAAGTGTGTGATCTGTGGCCTGGAACAGTGATCATCCATGGACGCCCAAGACATCCTGAAAGTCAGGGTAAGTGTTCGTTTTTATTTGTATTTTTTTCAGAAATGAAAATTAACCCTTACAGTGCCTACAAGACGGGTATACCCGTCCTGCACTCTAGCCAGTTAGAGAAAACATTCTTGTCGAAGAGTGACCATGCATTGAAACACCCCGGCAGTGAAAGGGTTAATGAGGCAGACCTACCGGTGGTAACATGTTTTGTCTGTTGCATCTGTCAAAAGATAAACATTCAGCTTTTTTTCACATTTTACTGACATTGAATTGAAACACCCCGGCAGTGAAAGGGTTAATGAGGCAGACCTACCTGTGGTAACATGGAATATGAAACCGAAATTTAACGCAATAGGTCTAATCTAAAATTTCCATAGTGGTGATTGTGATTGTGATTTTTTTTTTTACTGGCGGTATAACAAGCTAAAATGGGTATGAACTGAACCGCTATGATGTCCAGGTTTTGAAAACTAATGTCGCAGTTGCAGCACTTTAGTACAACATGCTAGATTAACCCCTTGTTACCAAAACCAGGAAACTTTGAAGTTTTCACTCATTCCCCTAGTTTTGGAAAACGGCACTTTGAATTTTAATTTAAAAACATATTATGAATCTGTTTGACTTCCTTGACCTTTACAGATGTATTTTAAGGCATTTTGAGAAGGGATTGCGTTATTAAGACTGGGAATATATCAAAAGTATTCAAAAAAATTATGGAATTTGAGCAATATTTGGTAAAACGTTCTCATCACATCAGTCAAACTATGGATTAACATGGATAAATAGATGTTATTTTAACCGTCTGGGGGTGTAAAATTTGAAAAGTGATTTTGGTGTGCCTCAATTTTACATAAAAGTCCAAATTAACCTCTTGTCTGTGAAATATGGAAAAAATGCCATTTTTCATTTTTCCAACTTATTTTTTCTTCAAAATTAACGATATGTTATCCAACGTTACCGATTTGGGTCTGTTTGATCTCCTAAGCCTGTCTAACTGCATTTAAAGTGAAATACACAGTGCCATTTTTAAAAATTAGGGGAATGAGTGAACTTTTCAAAATTTTGACGTTTTGGGGCAACAAGGGGTTCATTTGGCATGTTGTACTAAAGTGCTGCAACTACATCACTTTTCAAAAACTACACACCATAACGGTTCAATTGATACCAAATGGTCGAAATGGTCATGGCACTTAAAGGGGTATGAAAGACCTAAACCGGAAGTAGAAATCTTTGAACGGCAGCTGATACATTACCTTATCAACTCTCATTATCCAAAGTTTCAAGCCTGTAAGTCCAGTATTACTTCAGAAACATCGGAAAACTCAAAATCAAATTAAACAATTATTATCCGGAAGTGGTCCTAAAGGCTGAATCTTATCATCCCATGTGATGGGAGAAGCCTGGAAGATTCCAACTCAATGTCCGACGCGAAGCCACACTTCCCTTTTGATAATAAAACGTTGTTTTTTTACCACTTCCGGATAAGGATTGTTTATTTTGATTTTGCGTTTTCCGATGTTTCTCAGCGAATACCAGGCTTTCAGGCTTAATTTTCTGGATAATGAGAGTTCATAGAGTAATGTATCAGCTGCCGTTCAAGGAATTCTACTTCCGGTTTAGGTCTTTCATACCCCTTTAATGGTACTGTGACAGTACCATGAACCTTTCGATGAATGATACACTCGACTTCTCAAATTAAAACTGCTCTAGCAGCTTTATAAATCAGCTTTACAACCTGAAATATGGGCTACAGACATAGTGCAGTGGCCTAGGCTTGAAAAGGCCTCTATTTAAGGTGACAGTATCCAACTGGGATTGCTTCACTGTGTGCAGGGTGCATTGAGAGGGGGAACGGAGACCTACAATTGAAACTAGGCAAATGGATGGATACCAATGGCCCACAATGGAGCAGGGGATTAAAGTCTGTGGTTCACTCAATCAACACATCAGTTTCAAGTGCAACTGGGACAACACCGTATGAACTTGTATTTGGTCAGAAACCACGTTCGGACCAAGCTGTTTGGGAGGAATTTGCAGCTCAGGGTATTGTGCGTGAAGAAGATTTGCCAAATGATCTGCTTGTTATGCTTCCCACAATGAGGCAGGAAGGTGCAGTCGTGCAGTCAGTGAGTGAGGAAGATGCAGTCATTGAGTCATTGAGTCAGGAAGGTGCAGTCGTCGAGTCATTGAGTCAGGAAGGTGCAGTCGTCGAGTCATTGAGTCAGGAAGGTGCAGTCGTGCAGTCAGTGAGTGAGGAAGATGCAGTCGTTGAGTCATTGAGTCAGGAAGGTGCAGTCGTCGAGTCATTGAGTCAGGAAGGTGCAGTCGTCGAGTCATTGAGTCAGGAAGGTGCAGTCGTTGAGTCATTGAATCATGATGGTGCAGTCGTGCAGTCAGTGTGGCTGGACAATGTGGGGCGTGTAGTTCTGAGTCAAGAAGACACAGCCGTGAGTCAGAGAAGTGCAGTTGTGCAGTCAGGGAGCCAGAGTGACATCAGCTGCGAGGACGACGAGAGAATCACTGTGTGGAGTGAAGTGGTCTTTGATACAGTTCTGCAGCCAGTCAACAATTCTTTGCCAACTCCCGGACCTTCAACTGCTGGTATGTGGTATGCTTCTATCTGAATTGGTTTTAAAAATCTTGTGTTTTAGAGATATTGGCCATGCAACCATTGGACTAGTTGACGCCCATTACTGTATTAGTCGTATTAATAGGAGTAACATTCCATTACATTAACCCTTTTGCAGCCATAACAAACTAATGATGAACACAATTTTGATAATGATAGACAATGCAGGAGACGGGAGGTGCACTGGCAAGGGTTAATGACTCTGGGGATTAATGGCAGATTTGATGCAAATACAACTACAGTTCATTTGTTTCACAGGTGCTGACCGTTCTTCAGAAGCAGTCAACTTTCAAAAAAAACTTTCCTGTCAAAATGGGTCAAGTGTATGTTTTTGCAATGAATTATTCAGAATTTCTTCCTGTATCACTTCAACGTCGAAACACTAGTACACAGTGATTAATGTGTACACATACATGCCACATTATCATGTCACATTTCCCAACAGAGAAGAAGAAGAATGACTGCAAATGTCTGTTGCAAATACAACTGCATTTTATTTGTTTCACAGGTGCTGACCGTTCTTCAGAAGCAGTCAACTTTCAGGATCCTCTCGGACCTTCTCTCAGCACTCCTGAGCAGCATGCCACTGGTAAGTTTCTTCACACTTCCCTCAACACACTTTCAATGTGCCATATTTTCTATCAATTTATAAAGACTAGTTTGAAGATGTTAACAGGTTAACCCTTACACCACCTTTCTTGGTTTTCACACCAGCGTAGACGATTTTAATTTGTTTGTTTCACAGGTGCTGGTGGTTCTTCTCTCGGCATTGTAGAAAACGTGGATTCACCAAGTACATCATCTACTACCTGTACCAGCCACAAGCGAGGAAAGGAGTATCTTCTTTTGAGCGACAACGTCATCGTTTGTTCTGGCACAGAGCACACAAATCTTGACGTTGTGCATGGTGTGAAAGTGACTAAAACCACTCATGCTGTGTTTTCTGTTGACGAAGTGTTCGTTCCTACACATGTGCCTACAATTGCCAACCCTATGAATGAACCATTAGAAGTAGGACAGTTTGTGTTGTGGAAACGCACTGCAACAGTGCAAAATGAAGAAGGGAACACGGCTCACAAGGAGAAGCGACTTGTTGCCAGAAATAACTATTTGAAGGCTGCCAGACGTCAAGACACGAGGTACCAAAAGAAGGTAAAAGACGTGACCCAATCATTCCAAAACGGGCACACTGTCGGAGTGAAAATCCACAGTGCCGACAGGACCAACACTGACGTGCGGCTCTTGACCTGCAAGATTCTGGAATCAAAGATGAGGGGCGGTGATTCTGTCTATCGGGTGTATTGCCCGACTGGAATTGTTAAAAACTGGTTTCGGGGGGTGGAGCTTGTGGACATGAGCAGTGTGGTCCTCCCACATCTCAATGTGGTAAACCCACAGACTCTTAAGGAAGTGTCCCTCATTCAAGCCTCCAGGTCATCAACTGGTTGGCAAAACCGTGGAGCTGTCGCCAGGTCCGTCTGTACGTGCACAGGCGCGTGCATGACAAAGAGGTGTCCGTGCAAAGATGCCAAACTTGCATGTGGCACCAAATGCCACCCGCACAGCAAGAAATGCAAGAACATGTCCTGAAGTTGTCTGATGTGATTTTCATTGATTTGACTATGCAGTTTGTGGTGTTGGGTCTTTTTAAACAATGGATTTGCTTTCAATAAAGTAGTCAACTGTTCATTTTAAACAAAAAAGAAACTACATTCATCTCCATCGCGAAATTCCAATTTGAACTGAATTCCAACATGAACTGGCTGTTAGTTGAAACTGGAATTCCAGTTTCTACTAGTAGATATCGGAATTCCACTTTCAACTGGAAAAAATCCAGTTGTAAGTGGAATTCCGGTATCTACTAGTAGATACTGGAATTCCAGTTTGAACTTGAAAAAGTCCAGTTGAGACTGGAATTCCAGTATCTACTAGTAGAAACTGAGATTCCAGTCTCTACTAGTAGGATTCCGGATCCTACTGAATTCTAGTTTCCCCTGTGACATATATATAAAACGATCACTCGTATTCGTCCTCATGGTCCAATTGAGATTATGTAAACATGGCCTCCATTGAATCCCTGATTAAAAAAAGAAACATCAAAGAACTCTGGAATGTTTTGGGAGTAGGGGTAGGGTTTTGGTAGATGAACAGGGAAGTGAGCAATACGAGGCCACCGATCTGTTGGCGTCAGCATCGCAACCATCGGTATCGGGTTTGGGAGAAGAATCAACCCAAAAAACAAGCGAAAGAGGTTCTTCAGTTGGAACACAGCATCAGTCTGTCTTAGTTTGCCTCAGTTATCAATGCAACAGCTCAACCTACAGTCCCAGGAAGTAGGACAACCTTCAATTAACATTTTGTTTTCTCCAAAACAATTATGTAGTGTCACCATATTGGTTTGTTCTTATTTTTATTGTCAGTTCATTACTAGTCAGAAGCTGATTGAAGGTTAGCTGTGTTTGTGTGCTTTCTCATTTGATAAGAGAGAGAAAGAGAGAGTTTTTGTAACATTAAATGTCCGTAAAATATATGGAAACGGTCAAATGACCGGAAAAAGTTTTGTTGATCAGGACGATTTGTCCGACCATCAAATTTTCTAGCTACACCTCCGTATAACTCTACTTAACTGCACCAAAATCCACTGCACTGAAAAACGCCAGGTTTCATGTTTTAAAGAGGCGACTCCTGGTATAAAAGGAGCCAAGCTCCGCCTTGTTCAGTATGTTTGGGGAGAATGAGCTCGTCACTTCAGAAAGAAAAATCAAAAATTATGCCAGAAAGCAGTAGTTTTTCGACACGAAATGTGTTCGAGTTTTATATAAAGTAGTGACGAACACAATAGCACACAAACTTGGATAGAACACAAGGCACATGCATGCAAATGGGGGGGGGGGGGGGGGTGGGGGGGAGAGAGAGAGAGAGAGAGAAAGAGAGAGAGAGAGAGAGAGAGAGAGAGAGAGAGAGAGAGAGAGAGAGAGAGAGAGAGAGAGAGAGAGAGAGAGAGAGAGAAAGCACGAACGAATGGCACACACTGTGTGAGAATAAAACACAGAAAGGGGGTGGGGGGGGGTGGTTGGAGAAACCCCGAGTAACAAGAAAAATTCCGAAGCAGCTTGTACCCTCTTATCTTCGAACAAACTCAGCTATACCAAACGGTCAGTGTGCGGTGTAACTGGAATGTTTCTAGTTCAGATACGTCAGCTCCTACACATCTCATAACAAACACCGCTCTTCGATTTACGGTGTTGACAACAGAATTGCCAACAGGAACCTGGGGGGAAGAAGAGAAAGTTTGCTGCCTATCACAGTGTTGATTGACACAATGGAAAGCAAAGGTGCTTGCTAGACCCTTTCTACTTTATACAGTTGCACAGCATGAAAGCAAAAGCTATACACACTAAATTTGCTGAAATGTTGTCACCTAGAATTTTGATGTCAACTATTCTGTTCCCTGCTGGAGATTCCACAGTCAAATTTGCATCATCAGTTTCCTCACTCTCTTCCCACTCACTGTCTGATTTATCTTCTTCCTCATTACCAGACTCCTCACTACTACAATCAAAGATCAGTTTGTACAAGGCAGGGTTCTCTAGTTTTTGTTCCGATCGAGTGGTACAATCTGCTGATTCACTTGTAGTTGTACCAAAACTTGAACTTTCAGCACTTACAGTTTCGTCACTCGATGCTATACTTTCGCTGTTTTGATTCGTCTGCTTCTTCATGTGCTTATTTCCACAAAATTTGCGTTTCTTGGGCTTTGAAGGCCCATACTTTTTATCCCCGGGCATAGTCTTTACCAAAACAAACTGCAATACCCTAAAATACACTCAACACACCTACACACAATGTATCTTGAAAGTAAAATGAACACAGCATGCGCGACACAGTAAACGGTCTAGTCGGCCATTTTGAATGGCAGATAGGGAGGTGCCCATTGTTTCAGGTTTTCAAGGGAGTAATCCTTGTTATTAGGTACAGAAGGAGAGTGACTGAATGTTATTTTTTACTGTTTTGGGTCGCCATTTTGGGTGTTGTCAGCACCACACCCACCCAACTAAAAGGCTATTATCTCAAACAATGATTTGTTTATGCAAAATACAATTGCAGCACATGAAAGATGAATAATGTCTGAATAAAATGAGCCATAACAAAGGTATGTATCTGATGTTTTGGCAAAATTCTGGGCGACCCTAAAATACAATTTATTTACCAAAGAACATACATTTTACCATTAACAGTGATTATTTGATTATCATATTGTTATAGCAAGCGCCTATGGCGTCAACTGAAGTGCAGGTGCACTCACACGACAGCTAAAATTGACATCGCAGGTCTCTCTGTGGTGTGGTAAACCATGTCACGGAAGCCACTTGTGAGCCTCTCAACATAATTTATGTGATTTTCAAGCCATTGTATTCGCTCCAACGAAAGTCGGTATCTATGTCAGTATGTGCAGCAAAAATTTGGTAACAGACATTTAGAAAGGTGAGGATTCCGATAAGCAGAAGAACTAGGCAACAATTTTGACTGGAGGTCCCCTTTAACTGCATGGGTACGAAACTTTGTATGTAAGCTCTCTGTGTAAAATCACTAATAAATCAACCAATTTACATTAATGAGTCACAGTTGCAATAGGAGTAACCACACAAAGCACTTGACACTGGTTGACACTGAAACAGTCTGACTGATGACAGAAAATATCTCTTTTATCCCCCCCCCCCCTATATATTGTCAAACTGCAGACTCAAACACAGAATGAAACCGAGAAAGCAAAACATGTTTAGACAAGAAGAGCAAACGCTCGATCGAGTCACTTTCGCAGTTCTGAATATTATATGAGGCATCAGATGGACAGGAAGAAATTGCTATTCACAACACAATGAGTCACGTTCACATAAAATTTGAGCCCGGTCACTTTTATAGTTTCCGAGAAAAGCCCAACGTTAAGTTGTGTGTTGCCGAACAGAAAAGGCTAGTTATCTCCCTTGTTTTTCTGATAACGTTCGTAAAAGGCTACAGATGTAAATACTTTGATGTAAAGAATAATCCTACAAAGTTTCAATCACATCCGATGAACTTTGTCAAAGATATAAAATGTCTAATTTTTTCTTTGACGCTGACCTGTGACCTTGAAAAAGGTCAAAGGTCAACGAAACCATCGTTAAAGTGTAGAGGTCATTGGAGGTCACGACTAAACAAAATATGAGCCCGATCGCTTTGATAGTTTCCGAGAAAAGTCCAACGTTAAGGTGGTGTCTACGGACGGCCGGCCGGACAGACTAACACTGACCGATTACATAGAGTCACTTTTTCTCAAGTGACTCAAAAAATCCATCTCACACGGCATAAATAAATCCCTGCGCCTTGAATATGTGCGCGATATAAATTGCATAAAATTAAAATAAAAAAAATAAAAAATCCCTGCGCTTAGAACTATACCCATGGAATACGCGCGATATAAGCCTCATATTGAGAGGACACGTCAGCACTATTACAGAAGCTGTCTTGACGGCTAAAACAAGTGCACAGTTCTGTAGTTAGGTAAGCAAAGGAATGTGTGTACAAATGCACACAGAGGGACAACTATAAAGACAGAAGACAGTCACAAAGGCAAATGGAGAGAGAGAGGGAGAGAAATAGTGGCTCTAGACTATCATCATCACCACTACAGTGGACCCCGACACCCCCCCCCCCCTTTTTTAAGACCCCCGATTTAAGACTTCCTCCTTTTTCAGACTTTCTTTGCATGACCTCAGTACATTTACCTCCATTTTAAGACTCCCTCCTTTTTCAGACTTTCTTTGCATGACCTCAGTACATTTACCTCCATTTTAAGACTCCCTCCTTTTCAAGATCAGATTTTCTCGCAATTTTGGAGGTCTTAAAAGGGGGGTTCCACTGTACTCTCATACCTCCTCCCCAACAAGATTCAAACCCCTTACCTCGTGGCTCTTGCCCTGCCTGATGCAGACGGCTGTGACGCCTGGCTACGATCTTGCAGCGTAGCTTCCACACGCGTGTAAGTCGTGCGGGTTATCATGGGGTGACCTTCGAGCGTCTGGCCAAAGACGACCTGCTGGGAGGTCATTTTAGGATCCTTGAGCTGTGTGCTGTTGGACTGAGGGTGAGTGTCCCTGTCTCGGGCGCTCTGTCTGTCGGGGCGTCCTGGGGCTGGAACAAAAGGTGGTGGAAATATTCATTTCCATTTTCATTACTTTATTGTCCCATCACTGGGAAATTCAGGTCAGTTCCTCCCAGTGGAAAGCTAGCAGCAACAGAGTCGCGCTACCCAGGTGTGTGCATGTTTAGGTGTAATCAGCCACCTGCACTTGTGGCAGAATGAGCGAGGTCTTTTACGTGCCACAGTGGTGACACGGGGGTGGAACATGGACACCGTCTCTGAGTCTGCACATAAAGTTGACCTGTGTCCGCCCCAGCCCGGATTCCAACCTGCGACCCTAGGATCACAAGTCCAGTGCTCTACCAAATGAGCTACCGGGCCCCCAAATTCCACATGTGAACATTTACTGACTGGAACGCCAGACAATTTAGCTTTTCTTATCTCGTTCCTTTTTTTTTTTTTTTTGCAATACAGTAGTCCCTTCCATTTCCGGCCCTTTCGTGGGCGTGAACCTACCCGGAGCGGCCAGCTTTCCCATGACTAATGAGTTTTCCTTCTATAATTGACTCTTAATGGCCGTTAACCTGTCTGACGCGGTCAACGGTCACTGATTTTTGCCCTAAGGTGCCCCTCTTACTCGACAGGAGCGGCCACTTAACGGCCACTTGTCACTTTCGCGGGCGAGCGCCTGTGGTGTGTGTGTGTGTGTGTGTGTGTGTGTTGTGTGCACAGACGGCACAGCACGAGCAGACGACATGAATACTTACGCATGCGCAAACTGTAAATACAGACATGCGCATACATGTACATTTACGGCAGTCACTTCCGGATCGATCACAGCTGATGTGAGTTTGAAACACTTGTTTATCTGACACTCAAATACATATATAATAATCCAAACAACACACATAGAAACATACGAAACAATAGCTTAGCCAGGACGATCGAGTTAAACACGCAAATAATTAAGATGTATAAACGAAAGCAAAACTAACAGAGACAATGAATCGGCGGCTCGTGGATGATCGCTTTCTTTTCTTCATGAAAACTTGATCGTGTTTTTTGGGGTTTTTTGGAGGAGGAGGGGGCCTGTAATGAACGGCCACCTGATATTTGCGGTCACCTTTGCAATGACTAATGGGTGACCGGATATGGCAGGTACTACTGTACAAAAAACTGAAGATTGGTGATTTCTTCAAAATATTCTGGGACATATTCACACGAAGCAGATCAGGGAAACTGGCTAACTTCTGACAAAAGTCTCTGGGAGAAGAAAAAAGACTCCGGACATGACTGTCTCCTGCATTCCCCCAAAAGTGGCGTATGACTGCCTGAATGGCAGGGTAAAAACGATCATGCACTTTTACGTGCATGATCATAAGTGAACGTGGGATTTTCAGCCAATGAACGAAGAAGAAGTCCCTGCTTGTGTGTGTGTCACAATGATGACAAGCATGTCACAACTGAAACCGATGATTCAACTTGTTTTGAACTTGATGTGATTTTGTGACTGGCGTACCTTTGACATATCGTTGGTTCCTGGAGAAGACATTGAGCACACTGTAGGGGTCAGAGTGAGGGTTCTCCCAGCGAAGGGTGGGGCCGGGGGCAGGAGCCCTGTACTGCACACCGCTGAAGGCTCCAGTCTCTGGCGCCGGTGTGGTGCCGTTACGCCCTGCCTGTAACGCAGCATCGTAACAACATTGATACAGTGGAACCACCCCTTTTAAGACACCCCCAATTCAAGACTCCCTCCTTTTTAAGACCTTGTTTTTTCAGACTTTCTGTTCATAACCTCTGTAAAATTACCCCCATTTTAAGACTCCCTCCTTTTTAAGACCTGATTTTCTCAAATTTTTAGAGGGGGTTTTCACTGTACTCTTTTGGTACTGTCTTTTGGTACTGTCTTTTGGTACTGTCTTTTGGTACTGTCTTTTGGTTCTGTCTTTTGGTACTGTCTTTTGGTACTGTCTTTTGGTACTGTCTTTTGGTACTGTCTTTTGGTACTGTCTTTTGGTACTGTCTTTTGGTACTGTCTTTTGGTACTGTCTTTTGGTACTGTCTTTTGGTACTGTCTTTTGGTACTGTCTTTTGGAATGAGCTGAACAAAAATTTCGAAACAGAACAATTTGTCAAAGCTCTAATAACAAGCTGTATGTAACAGGACAATCGGAGTGAGATTATGTTGATTGGTACTTTTTATACCAGTAACATTTGTTGGTTGGTCAATTATGATATCAGCAGGATTTGATTAATAATAAACTGCTGTGTATGCTGCAACATCACAAAAGAACATGAACATGCCTTAAAATAAACAACAGACTGGACATTTTTTTCAACTAACATATTTTAGTCTCTGCTAATGCCCTGCGGATATAATGCATGACACAATACTGTGATACTGCACAATGTAATGCGCAGAGGAGCAAAAACTACCTACAGTATAATCAGGTGGCTCAGGCATTTGAAAGGTACGATACAGTATATTAATAAAATATAATCAAAACCAGCGCAGCGTCTGTTTTCATGTGGTTTTCATGGTTCAATAGTACCAGTGTTGGTGTAAGTCTGAGTCTGTCACAGTTATAACATTTTTCTTTCAGACATTTTTCAAATTCCGTCCAAAAAACCTGGACATGTTCACATTGCCACAAATAATGATAAACTGTATCTTGTTCTAATTCACAAAAATTGCATACATTGTTGGGGGCACCACCCTCTCTTTCTGTCTGTAGGCATGCCTGCCTTTCTCCCCTTCCCCCCTCCCCCCCCCCCCACCAACTTCCCCCATTTCTCTCTTCACTTCTTCCTTACATAATCAAGTCGACTGCACCAGCTCCGGAACAAAGTTGCGCTAACAATGCCCCTCTCTAGGACCCTACTTTTCTTTCACCCCCACCCCTCCCTTCACTCTCACCTGATTGAGTCCAGCAACAGTCAGTGCACCGGCTCTGGGCAAAGTGGCGCCAACGCTGTCTCTCTGTGACTGCGACACGGTTCGGGCCCCCGCCGTAGCAGCAGGGGTTTTGTCGCTACTGGCTGGCCGAATGGTCACGTTCTGAGCACCTGGCAAGTTGGAAGTGAACACATTGTAGTTGTCACGAGAGCCTGCGATCCGATCGTAGCGCGGGACAAACTCCACCTCGGGGCTGGAGTCACCTGCATCCTCTATGTGGGTGTCTGGAACAAGAAACAGATGGTTACTGAGTGGAAAAATAGCACAATTCAAATGACAAAATCTCACTGCTAATACATCTAATAATAATAATAATACAGTGGAACCCCTCACAACGACCCCTCTCTCTAAGGACTACCCCGCCACAACGACCTTTTTTTTTTAACCGATGTGTTTCCTTATAGTTATATAGTTGTCACCAGTGTAGCGACCACCCCGCTATAACCAGTTATAACCGTCTTGCGTAAGCAAAGGCACTAATTAACCGCTGAGAGGTGTGATGGTTGGGTGGGCTGAGTAAACATCACAAACCAATCATCGAGAAAACAAACTCACGTGACCAACACACACCGTTCAATTCAGTCAGAATAGACAGTCTTTGGACAGAAGAGCAGTGGAGATCGACATGGCGTCTACAAAGAAAAGAAAATATTTAACTCGCGAAAATCGAGTGAATGTTGTGAACAGACACAAAAAGGGAGAAACTGCCATCGCGATTGCAAAAAGTCTTGATGTTGGAAAATCGCAAATTCAAAGAATTATCCAACTCCAAGAAAACATTCTGAAAAAGGTAGGGAAGTGGTGACAAGGCAGTGAACGCACTCACCATGCACTGACATCATACGAAAGCAGCCACACAAACACAGCACAGAGGCAGAGGCAGGTGTGCAGATGCTTTGTGAGAATAAGCGTTGAAAACCAGTTTGAATAAAAAACAAGTCGCGTAAGGCGAAAATACAATATTTAGTCAAGTAGCTGTCGAACTCACAGAATGAAACTGAACGCAACGCAACGCAGCAAGACCGTATACTCGTAGCATCGTCACTCCACCGCCCGTGGCAAAGGCAGTGCACGTGGAATTGACAAGAAGAGCGGGGTATTCGTTGCGCTGAGAAGGATAGCACGCTTTTCTGTACCTCTCTTTGTTTTAACTTTCTGAGCGTGTTTTTAATCCAAACATATCATATCTATATATTTTTGGAATCAGGAACGGACAAGGAATAAGATGAAAGTGTTTTTAAATTGATTTCGAAAAAAAAAATTTGATAATAATTTTTATATATTTAATTTTCAGAGCTTGTTTTTAATCCGAATATAACATATTTATATGTTTTTGGAATCAGCAAATGATGGAGAATAAGATAAACGTAAATTTGGATCGTTTTATAAATTTTTATTTTTTTTTACAATTTTCAGATTTTTAATGACCAAAGTCATTAATTAATTTTTAAGCCACCAAGCTGAAATGCAATACCGAACCCCGGGCTTCGTTGAAGAGTACTTGACCAAAATTTCAACCAATTTGGTTGAAAAATGAGGGCGTGACAGTGCCGCCTCAACTTTCACGAAAAGCCGGATATGACGTCATCAAAGACATTTATCAAAAAAATGAAAAAAACGTTCGGGGATTTCATACCCAGGAACTCTCATGTCAAATTTCATAAAGATCGGTCCAGTAGTTTAGTCTGAATCGCTCTACACACACACACACACGCACGCACACACACACATACGCACATACACCACGACCCTCGTTTCGATTCCCCCTCGATGTTAAAATATTTAGTCAAAACTTGACTAAATATAAAAACAGCAGATAGAGCCGCATGTCATAATCATTCTTCTTGTCTGGCTTTATTGACTGCATGCCGATCTTGTGGCAGTGACTTTTCACTCTTCAGTCGGACTGTACACAAACCGCTCTCACTCTCCCTCACTGACTACCCTAAGCCCTGACAACTGATCCTTGGAAATTGTTTGGAAGAGTAATAATAATAATAATGGACATTTATTAATCGCCGTTTCTCACAAGAGCTCACGGCGATTTACATATTAATTTCTGCCGTGTGAGATGGAATTTTTTACACAATATATCACGCATTCACATCGGTCAGCAAACCTCAAGCCTATTAGGGCGAGCATTCACCTTTCACGGCCTTTATTCCAAGTACACCTCTCTATTTCTCTCCAATGCTCTTCCTGCTGACTTCAGTGACACCAGACACCCCACTGAGTTTAGCCAGCTACCCCCCCCCCCCCTCTCTCTCTCTCTCTCTCTCCCCCCAGCCATGTACTGTTTGGTGCTGTGGCCAGAGAGGTGTCACCGGCTAATTGAGGCCAGCTGCACTGTTCACTCAGAGCAAAACTAGTTGACTGTGTCTAACTTTTGACAAAGCAACACAACTGAAGGGTTCACAGATTAGGTAACCGACTCACTGGTCAAGGCTGCAGGGAAACAAGAGTATCTTGTCAATGAAAAAGGTTACACACAGATACGCGATGCTGAGAACGGTGGCCGATTTTTCACTCTCTTTCTCGGAGGGCCTTCATCATTGCAGGGACTGCTGTAAAGAAATGCTTGCTCAGAAACTAACTCTTTTTTGCATTAAAACATGCACCAGAACTGGTGGACACCATCGACAATGTCAAACATGAAATCGAAGCAGTTTGCTTGAGGAAACGGTCGTCAGCAACTCAAACTTCTCTGTTTTCTTTTTTTAAGAAAATCTGTTCGGACACGACCCGATGTTGATTTCAGTCAGTTTCGCTTCTGACAGTCACACTCACAGTATAACTATATAAGTTTTATTTACGTTTTTATTTCTTCTTCGTTTCCTTAAAAAGTAACAACAAGCTGTTTAACGTTCTGTTGTTGTTAATAAATATATATAGATCTATATTAAAATCTCGAAGTCCATACATGATGTCACAGAAAAACCAGCCACAAAGTGCAAAAGTTCGAAACGACGGAAGAGCTCGCGATCTCGCAGCGAGTTTCAATTTCTCCACTCAAAAGCTGACACCTCAGACGAGTCTGTTATCCGAAATACCAAGCACATGTTTCGATGTAGAATTACTAAATGATACTATTTGTCAACAAAATATATGCACTAGTGTCAGAAAAATGGTTTAATATGTTCAAAAGTTTCGAGTCGAGTTCCCGATTTCTGGAAACACGTGCGCATGCAAGTTCGCTACTCAGTACTTGCTGTAACTTCAAGTAAATCTTTGTAACCCTATGTTATGTTATTACCATTCTTCCCAGCAAAGCACACAATTGACAACAAGTCAAATAGTAGTACAAGAAAGAAATAATACTTGATAAATAAGTTAGATAAAGAACAAATCAAAGAAAGCAAAAATGACTTACCGCATACATCTGAATGAGTTGGACGCCATTTTCCCGGTTGCAGGGTCAAAGCAAAATCAAGCCGTATATCTTCGAAATTTTTAATCTTGCACCGAATGAGGACTCAAACAGATTTGTTTTGGATTAGTTCTTTAGATTGTAGGTTAAGAAGCTTAACCCTGATTTTTTTTAAAATATAACTCAATTGTTTTTGAGATTTGGAATAAAAAGGTGTGGGGTCCATAAATTCCCTTTTTTACATAATGTACATATTGACTACAAACTTCAATTTAAATTAAATCTCAAACGGCAGATATTTTTAATCCTAGTAAAGGGAGACAGTACACTTTATGATGTCTTGCTTATAGTAACGCAATGATTACCTCCCTTCTCCCTTCTCCCGCTTTCAAATTCGTATTTACCTTAGGTCCCCCGATCTCCGGTGGCCGTATGCTCAAAATGTTATAAAAAGGGGGGGTCCGGGCTCCCGATGGGGGACTTATACCCCCTGTAAGTATACTATATATATATAGATGAAGGTGGTTAGCGCATACAAAAAGAATATACATAGTGCATTGTAAACTGTAGTCCAGTGGCAAATAAGCAGTAGTTCGCTGAATATATAATTGAAAAATGTATATAAAATAAGGGTTATTGGCATGGATATGCGTACTGAGTCAAATTAACAAAAACGACCAGATTTACAGATAAACGATTGGACACTTTCAAAAATAAGCTTGTTGGTGCGAAGAGAAAGGTTTTCGCTACCATTTAACAATATTTCAACATGTCTGTAATGTACAGGTAGTGCATTTATTGTAGATAGGCGAGCGTCTACGTACAGAGGGCAATGTGTCAAGTAATGGTCAGCTGTTTCGTGCAGGTAGCCGCAAGCGCACTGCGGATTTTCCTGTAAGTGGCGTTTGCACAGGTCAGAATTCAAGTTACTCATGTTTAGGCGCATTCTGCAGTGGTGAATCTCTTCCAGTCGTTTACCACAGTAGTAATAGGCAGGTACGTTATAATCAGGAATCGTTAGATAGTGTTTGAATTCGCTAATTGAGTTAGTTGTTTTGATGTTGTCTGGCAAGTTGTTCCAAAGGACAGTGGTAAATGATATACAAGATCGACGGTATAATTCAGTTTTGCAAGTGGGAACTCTTCTTTCTGATGGTCTTCTTCGATGATAGGGGTTAACATCAGAAGTTAAAGGTGGCAAAAGTTGTGATAAGTAATGAGGACATTTGCCAAATACCATCTTGTAATATAAAATTAGTTTGTGTCTGCTCCGTCTTTCTTTTAGGTTTCAAAATCCGCTTTCTTTATACAGTTTTTCGTGGCTGGTGCCGCGTACACCACCGATTATAGTCCGAATGGCTTCCAAATGTAATTTTTCCAGTGCAGTTGACCAGTACTCGGTGCAGTTGTCCCATAGGATGTCTGCATAGTCAAAATGTGGAAAAACGAAAGATTTGTACATAGTTTCCAGACTTTTACGATTTAATCTGTATTTATAATATCTTAAACAATTAATTAAGAGGGTGACCTTTTTTACGATGCTTCTCACTTGGAAGTCCCATTTACAATTATTCTGCAAAATTACGCCAAGATGTTTATGTTGGTTCACGTTTTCCAAAACAATATTATTAAAAATGATTGGTTCGGTTGGTATATTATCACGTTTTATGTCTAACAATTCCGTTTTTGCTTCGTTAAATTTAACTTTCCACTGTTTTGCCCAGGTACTAATTTTATTTAGGTCTGCGTTCAAAGTCTGCGCTCGTCTAATTGGATCTTCTAAGGACATGGACATGCTCGTGTCATCAGCAAACAACTTTATAACAGATTCAGTATCATTCACAATGTCATTAATACATATCAGGAATAACAAGGGGCCAAGAACAGAACCTTGTGGAACACCTGCCGGGATACATTTTAATGCAGACTTAGCACCCTTAATAACAACAGCCTGATGGCGATTTGTTAAATAATCGTGAAACCATTTTAACAATTGTCCTCTTATTCCTGCTAGTTCCAGTTTATATAATAACCCTTTGTGCCAGACTTTTTCAAATGCTTTTGACACATCACAAAAAAACAGCTTGAGTGGTAATTCCCATATCATAATTTACACAAAACTCGTCACATGTCGAAGCCAGCTGGCAGATGGCAGAGTCACCAGAAATAAATCCTGACTGTGCAGGTGATAATATATTATTTCGCTGTAAGAAGGTGTAAACATGGCTGTGGACACAGCGCTCCATTACCTTCCCAACACAACTTAATAATGAAATTGGTCGATAATTGTTACAACAATCGGCTGGGCCGGCTTTGTAAATAGGAGTGACATGAGCCGTCTTCCACAAACTAGGATATATACCTTCTCTAAGGCTTCTGTTAAACAAATATGTCAGGGGTTCTGCTATGGCGTCAACAGCAGCAACTAGAAGTCTATTGTGAATAAGATCCGGACCGGTGGCTTTGAGGAATTCGATACATTTTCGTCGAAGCCAACGATATTAATACAACTAGAGTAGACTCGATAGACGTTAGGTATACACATCCCGCGAACGACCGTGGATGCTAAGAATAAACTATTGATGCCCGTTTATGGTTTAAAGCCCCAGTCTGTCTCAAATGGTTTACAGAACGATTTGCAAATCTTCTCATGAAAAAGGCAGTTCTTACCTTATCGAACACACTTGCAATAGCAGTTAGTAACATTAAATGTCAAAGATCGTTTGAATGACTATTTGCGTTCAGTTTCATTCTGTCAGTTCAAATGTAGTGATTTCGCCTCACGCAACTTGTTTTTACTTTGTTTCCTACAAGCATTCATGTCCTACACTTCTTGATTTCAAGATAGATTATCTGCGAACTGTCATGGTCATTTTGTTAAAAGGAATTTTCTTGACAGTTTTTTTGCCTGTCTTTTTACATTTAGTCAAGTTTTGACTAAACGTTTTAACGTAGAGTGGGGAATCGAGATGAGGGTCGTGGTGTATGTGTGTATATATATATGTGTGTGTGTGTATGTGTGTGTGTGTGTGTGTGTGTGTGTGTGTGTGTGTGTGTGTGTGTGTGTGTGTGTGTAAAGCGATTCAGAGAAAACTACTGGACCAATCTTCATGAACCTTGACAGACATAAGAGATCCTGAGTATGGTATCCCCAGACGTGTTATTCATTTTTTGGATAAATGTTTTTGATGACGTCATATCCTGCTTTTCGTGAAAGTTGAGGCGGCAATGTCACGCTCTCATTTTTAAACCAAATTGGTTGAAATGTTGGTCAAGTTAATCTTCGACGAAGCCCGGACTTTGGTATTGCATTTCAGCTTGGAGGTTTAAAAATGAATTAATGAGTTTGCTCATCAAAGTTGTCATTAAAATCGAATTTTCAGAAACAGATTTAAAAATGATCGGATTGCATTACTCATCTTCTCCTGAATTCAAAAATATATAGA
>NC_090253.1:44243943-44271794 GCF_037325665.1 Littorina saxatilis | reverse complement strand
TGTGTGCGTGCGTGCGTGCGTGCGTGCGTGCGTGCGTGCGTGCGTGTGTGTGTGTGTGTGTGTGTTTCTTTTTTCTTTTCTTTTTTTAGTGGGGGTAGGGGTCGGTGTGAGTGTATGTTTACAGTCCTGGTTTGTATCATCAGTGATCAATTTTTGTCAGTCTCTTACATAACTATCAACTAAAAAAAAATCCCATATGACTTCATTGGCACAACCAAGGTTAGTCGGAACCAAACAAAACACAGAAAGGACAGACATGCTTTTTTCCAGGGGGGAAACAAGTCGTATGCAGAATAATATTTTCTCATTGAGCCTTCTCTGTAATCTGGTTCTCATTTTTATGTTGAACCTTTGGCTGACATTTCTAGGGGTAACAGGAAGCCAGGTGGAGATTTTTTTTCGGAAGTGAAGCCATATTATATACGTTCTGCTACACGTGGCACTATACTTGTTTTGCTCTCGTTTTATTGCGCGTTTCTTATGGAGGAATAGATTTCGTGTTCGTCCGCTATGACTGAGTCTCTTTCTCTCTCTCTCTGTCTCTGTCAGGCTCTGTCTCTCTCTGTCTCTCTGTCTCTCTCTGTCTCTGTCTCTCTCTGTCTCTCTCTCCCTCCCTCTCCCTCTCCTCTCTCTGTCTCTCTCTCTGTCTCTCTGTCTCTCTCTGTCTCTCTCTGTCTCTCTCTCTCTCTCTCTTGTGCAAATATATGTTATAAAAGTTCGGGTCTCTCTCTCTCTCTCTCTCTCTCTCTCTCTCTCTCTCTCTCTCTCTCTCTCTCTCTCTCTCTTTCTCAAAGTCTTTTCACATACTTTTTCCTCTGCTAATAACATATCGTAATACCTTTTTTTGAACAGTAATTGGTTCTAAGTTTATGCGACCAATGATTCACATACACTCTTGATAAACTGACATCCTTTATACCTGTACCCGTGACCAGCGAACCAATGCAATGGACCTTCCCGCTTAACATGTTAAGTATATGGTAGCTGTTTCGGTGCACATGCTCGCCGAAATAGCAGGTTTCGAGTCGGTGCCATGATAAGACCCTGTAATTTAGAAAACGTTAACGGCTACGTGCTGAAAAACAGTGTTGTACAATCTAAGCTTTGAAGGCACACAAAAAGGAAAGAGAACAAAATCCACACGGGTTTAAAAAAACAAGTTGACATTACTAGGTTAAGTTTTTTTTAAAAGAGTGAGGCGTTATCTGTTCAATTCCCAAACCCGGCGCTCCGTTGATAAGATGTTTATGTTACATGCAGTAAATTCTCAAAACCAGGACATTTACAAAATCCCTGAAAATGTCAGTAAATTTGTAAATTAGTAGAGAGTATTGTATAACAGTGTGTTGACTTTAATGCTGCCAAACTAAATAATTGAAATTTTATTCAATCAAAAAAGCCACTCATTTTCCTTGAAATATGTATTTTTGCACATTTCCTGGCCCTACAAATTAGGACAATTTCACATTTCCTAGAATATAGGAAATTTATAAAATCCCAAAGTGAAACAGGAAATTTAGAAATTTAGTGACATTTTCAGTGATTTTGTCAATTTTCTGGTGTTGAGAATTTACTGTTACATATACACAGTGCAAGGTTTTGCGATACGTTGCGTATGTCCCACTGGGTTTTCCTCCCACTGGGTTTTCCTCTCACTGGGTTTTCCTCCCACCGGGTTTACGAGTGTTATTTGATAACTTGGTCTAGGGGAGTAAGCAGTACACCTTTTACAATACCGGCACGGTTGGCCTAGTGGTAAGGCGTCCGCCCCGTGATCGGGAGGTCGTGGGTTCGAACCCCGGCCGGGTCATACCTAAGACTTTAACATTGGCAATCTAGTGGCTGCTCCGCCTGGCGTCTGGCATTATGGGGTTAGTGCTAGGACTGGTTGGTCCGGTGTCAGAATAATGTGACTGGGTGAGACATGAAGCCTGTGCTGCGACTTCTGTCTTGTGTGTGGCGCACGTTATATGTCAAAGCAGCACCGCCCTGATATGACCCTTCGTGGTCGGCTGGGCGTTAAGCAAACAAACAAACAAACAAACAAACAAACAAAACCTTTTACAATAACGATGAGAATATCTGTGTCGTTTCATTATACCAATTAATGTTGTCTTTTAAAGAAAGCTGATGACAGTACCTTCCCTCCCCCCCTCCCCCCCTCCCCCCTCCCCCCCCCTCACACTCTTTCGCCTTTCTCTCCAAAATACAGCATTCCAGACCAGTCGCCATTCATATCATGTGCTATTATATCATCAAAGCTACATCCTTTTCCTCATTCAGCAAGTCCTGAGGAATGTTCGGATGTTGTTTTGTTCTGGTTTTCAAGAGTTTTGTTTTCGTTGGCGTGTGTGCATGTGTCAGCATCCTGTGTAATAAAATATCCATCCTTATTCAGATTCAGTAAGTCATTTGTAAGGCACATCAGTCAGTCTTTCAAACCAGGGCGCAGACGCTGAGCCAGTTTCTTGAACATAAAACGTCTCTGCAGCGCATCCGGTTTGAGAGAGAGAGAGAGAGAGAGAGAGAGAGAGAGAGAGAGAGAGAGAGAGAGAGAGAGAGAGAGAGAGAGAGAGAGAGAGAGAGAAAGAGGTACAGACAGACAGACAGAAACATTGAAACATTGAACTTTATTACAGGAAAGATAGCATTAGGTCCGTAGGACCTTTCTTACAGCTAGTCCTGATCTAAGCAAAATGGTTATAATCGAAATGGGAATACATAGGAACAAACTTTTTATGATGAAACGCAGACACACGCAATAATAGTAATATAAGAATAAGATCATTTTTTATCGACATGTAATATACAAATATACAACCATACATTATCAGAACACACACACACATATATATATACACGCACACGCACACGCACACACACACAGAAGATCAACTAACTTATAAGGCAAGCCAACATAACACGACACACTAACCAAATAAAGGATCAGGTAGCAAAGTTTAAAAAAATAAAAAAATAAAAAAATAAAAAAATAAAAAAAAAACCCGTTCATGACCTAATATATACCATCTTAGATTATGAAGGAATCACCATGCCAATATAAAATGCAGTAATACTATCTTAGATACTAGAAGGAGTAATACACGAGAATGTATTCTTATCACACCAAGTTGACGCAAGACACATACATGCACATTTTCAGAAGGATAAAAGGCACACATACGTTTGAGCAACCAGGCACATTACATTAAAGTGATGTTTGAATGTATTTTTGCAGATGTGTTTTGAATGTTTTAAGGTTACTGGTCGATTTTAAGCATGTAGGTAGGGAGTTCCAGACATAAGCTCCCGAGTATGAAAGACTAGTTTTAAATATGTCAATGCGTGGCTTCGGGCAGGCCAGATTATGCTTGAAAGCGGAATACCGAGAAGGTGTTGATTGAAACAAGTGAGTTAGATATTCGGGTGCTTGGTCATGTAGGATCTTGTGCATGAAAACTGATTTATTAAATAAAAGCTGTTGTTTAAGTTGAGGTATATTGAGGGCTGTCAGTTTTGCGTCAGTAGTTAGTGATGGGTCAGGCAGAATGAGTTTAGCTGACCTACGATGACGAGAATTTATAGTTTTGAATAATGCATCACTACAGCCATCCCAGATGACAGAGGCATAATCAATGTGAGGTTTGATGTGGGCGTTGTAGAACATTTTTCGGGCGTCTAAAGTTATGACTGACTGAAGTTTTGAAAGTAGGAATAAATTTCTTGAAACGCGTTTACACAGATGTTCAATGTGGGAATGCCACCTAAGCTTATCATCGATAATCACGCCTAGCAGTTTGTGTTCGCTAACCTTTTCTATTGAGTTTCCGTTGATGGTGAGATCTAGTGAGAGGGGGGACAACTGATGCTTCTGGCGCGTTGTAATTACCATTGATTTAGATTTCAGAGGGTTTAGGACCATGTTGTTTTCAGAGCACCATTGTGAGATGTCTCTAAGGGTGTGCTGAAGAGATTGTTGAATATTTTCAAGACGTCTATTTTGTGTCCGTAGTGTTGTGTCATCAGCGAGCATGTGGCATTCTACTGAGTTGTCAGAGAAGTGAAGTGGAAGGTCATTAACGTAAATACAGAAAAGAATAGGACCTAAGACAGAGCCCTGGGGTACTCCATATAACACGGACTCCTCTCTTGAGTACGCACCATGTACATAGACTTGTTGCGATCGGTTTTCAAGGAAAGACTGAAAGAAAGACAGAGAGTCAGATCCATTGAGATATAGTGATAATTTGTTGAGGAGAATTTGATGATCAACGAGGTCAAAGGCCTTAGAAAAATCTAAGTATACGACCCCAGAGAGCTGGGAGGAATTTATGGCTGACAGACATTTGTCTGTCAAAAGCGAGAGCGCAGTAGAACATGAGTGGTTACTGCGGAAACCAGACTGCAAGGGGTGGAAAAGGGCCAAACGGTCCATGTATTTTGTGAGATTAATGTGAATATGTCTTTCAAGAAGCTTTGATAGTACTGAGAGTAAGGAAATAGGGCGGTAGTTGCTAATATCAGAAGTGTTTTTGGATTTGGGGAGAGGAATAACTTTAGCTTTCTTTAGTGCTTGCGGAAAGGTGTTGCGCTGTATGCAGAGATTAAAGATATATGTGAGAGAGTCAACTGTGTAAGGAAGGGAGAGTTTTAATAAGTGGTTGCTGATTTCATCAGGTCCTGAAGATTTTTTGTTCTGAAGTTGTGAAATCAGTCGTCCTAATTCGTGCACTGCAATGGGTGGGATTTGAAAGGGTGCTTTATTCGCCGTCTTTTGTTTGCAGTAGAGGGATAGATTGTCAGAGTTGTTGGGAGAGGCATTGTCAGGGTTGCTAAGAGAGGTAGCTACAGACGAAAAGTGAGAGTTAAAGATGTCTGGCGTTAAGTGACGGGGGATCTGGGTGGAGTTAGAGGTGGAACCTCTGATGAGTGAATTTAGTGCACGCCAGATCTGCGAGATATCCCGGTTATTCTCAACGAGTTTATTAAAGTAAGCTTTCTTTGAGTCACGAACCATGTTTTTTAACCTATTTCTAGCTGTTTTATAATCTTGGAACTGTTTAGCTTTTTTTAACAGGTCACGCTGATCCATGGCTTCAGTTATTTTATTGGACATCCAGGGTGGAAGTTTAGGATGTTTTACTCTCATTTTCTTTATAGGTGCGTGCTTGTTTATTATAGGTAGTAGGGTGTCATACCAACATTCTAATGCTTGATCAGGGACCGTGTGGTTGAAAACTTGGTCAAATCGTGCTACGTTGAGATCGGACAGGAAGGAATCACGATCAAAATTTTTAAAGGATCTAAAAGATATGACTGTGTGACCTTTATGATTTGATTTTGGCATTTTAGTGGTTTTAGTACAGAATATTGGAGAATGATCACTAATGCTAAGATCTGCGAGTGAAGCATTTAGTACTGAGGAGTGGTTGTTTGAGTAGATGTGATCAAGCAAAGTAGATGAAGTTTCTGTGACTCTAGTAGGTAAAGTTATAAGCTGCTTGAAACCTAGTGATGATACAATCCCATCCCATCGAGGCTGAGGTTTTAATAAGTCAATATTAAAGTCCCCGAGTAACAGGATGTCTGCGTGAGGTTTACATTTATACACTGTATCTATCATCTCGATAAGGTCATCGTACCAGTCACCAATGGCAGAAGGGTTTCTGTAAAGAAAACAAACAAGAGTAGAAGGGGCTGTTTCCTTTAGTTTAAACTCTAGCCACATGCATTCAATGTCTTTGTGTTCTAAGTCAGGTCTTCTACGCGTGTATTGAACAATGGAAGAGTGGATGTAAGCAGCGATGCCATTTTCACCCGTGCGACGGGAATCACGACGTATGACGTCATACTCAGGGATACGGATGCGGGTATCGGGGATGCTGTCGTGTAAGCGTGATTCGGTGATGCCGTATAAGTGGTACACGGGGGTTGCGCTGTGTAGAAAATTGCATATGTCTTGTACTTTGGCATCTAGATGGTAAACATTTAAATGACCAACATGCAGCATTATCAAACACAAGAAGAAGGAATACACGAAAACTTCAAACAAAAAATTAAAGCAAATAAGCAAGAACAACTCAAGAAATACGGCAGCAGCTAATTAAAATCACTAGCAATGGCTGTCGGTAAAAACATAATAAAACATTCAGCGTGCAAGTGTAACTAATAAAGGCACTTTGATCGCTATGGTCACACGGTCACACGGGTCCGACCAAGTCAGTTAAAACACAATGGTCACTCAAAGTCAGTGGGTCAAGTCAAAATAAAACACAATGGTTACCATCAGTGTTCACGAGGAGAACTGAATTACCATGTAATATAATCCATTGTGGAGTTCAAAATAGATACCGGTAATCACATGAGGCAGACGAGCAATATCCTTAAAATAAGTTCACTCCAGAAATTAAACTTGCGATTTTCACGAAGGAAGACAATTTAGTCACTAGGAATTACGCACGGCCAAGGTACGTACGAACAGACACACATTCATGATGAACTGCTATTTCGTAAACACTCATACATAGACACACACAAACACACACACACGCACACACATACACGCACACACACCCACAATTAACATAACGCTTGTGCCCTCAGTAAGGACATCAGCATGGGAAGGAGAGCGGGACCATTGAATGACGGATGGGGAGGAGTGGGGTAATAATCTCTTCTGGGTGGAGACTGGGCAATGGGGTAACCAGCAGAGATCGGCCAATCAGGCTGATTGCGGGCGGACTGGAGACGGTCACGTGGATTGGAAGAGCCCCGCTGTGGCGATGGCTGGAGGCGGTTGACCTGAATGGGGCGAGAAGACCAGGCAGAGTGGTTGCCGGGGAGGAGATGGTCACGTAGGTAGGGAGGGTTGACCTGAATGGGGCGAGAAGACCAGGCAGAGTGGTTGTCGGGGAGGAGATGGTCACGTGGGTTGGGAGGGTTGACCTGGTTGTGGTGAGAGGACCAGGCCGAGCGGTCTCTGGGAGGACCGGCTGACCGGCCAGGCGAGTCTGTACTGCCCAGCGGGGCACTTGTTGGGGTGGGGAGTAGAGGGTTACCACGCTTGGGGCGGCTATCGTGTACTGCTTGAGCATAGGAAGGTCGGACTAGGGAGTTGTTGTTATGGAGACCGGAGGGCTGGCCAGACCTGTCATTACGGTCGGTGGTGTGAGGAGAAGGAATAGCAGCCTGGATGTTCATGGTCAACTTTGCCAGACCATGGGGAGTACTGGGGTGAAGATTGTCGTGGTACAACGCCTTTTTAGGCAGGTCCTTGGCAGTGCGGAAGGTGCAGGTGTTGTCGATGAGATCAACGCCCTCACTCTCACACATCTCCGCAAGATGCATGTTGGATTCGACCACTGTTTTGCACAGGGAATCACTCTTGCGGAGAGGGGGGAGAATGGAGGAAAAGGCTAGGCGGGCGTTGGGAAAAACTTTTCTAATCCACTTTTTTAGTTCCAACCACCTGCTGCCGGTGACAACGTCGGTGAGGCAGGTGTTCACGCCTACGTGGACTACGATCTGCTGCACTTCTTTGTTGACTGGGATGTAGCGCAGCCAGTGCAGCAGATCGTCGACCGTGATGCCCGACACGCTGATCTTCTGGCCCTGGTTGTATGGGAACACTAGGTCAGGCCGAATGAAGCGGTACACTGAGTCTCCTAGCAGGACATGGGTTTTTCCGGTCTGAACCCGCGCGTCAGACAGCTCAGTACGGGGGTCACGGGTGGAGCTGGCTTCACTTGGGTTATCTGTTGGGCTTTGAGGGGAACGATTTGCGGGTGATGAGAGAGAGTGACTAGAGTGCGCATGGGGTGAGAGAGGTTGGGCTGGGGGCGGTGGGGGTGAGTTCAAGAGTGGGGGATGGGCGGTCTGACTGGCCACTGTTTTCCCTTGTTTAGCAGCACCAGCAGTTGACTTGTTGAGTTTCTTATGCAGATCAGAGATCTGCGACTGTAAGTCTTTGTTTTTTGACTTCAGGCTTTTGTTGTCACTTTCGACTGCCTCGACCCTACTGGTTAGGGACCGGACAGTTTCCTCGAGCTTGGTGCATTTTGTCTTGAAGTGAAGTTTTAAGGAATTGGTCACTTGGGCTTTCGCGTCCCCCAGCAGGCCAACGATAGTGTTGTTGGACTGTGCTTGGTGAGCTTGCAGACTGCCGACGCTGCGGTGTAGGGTCTTTAGGCCCTGCTTGGCCTGGGACAGCGTCAGCGGACTGGAACGCGGCGCGGCTCTGACAGCGCGGCGATGTTTGCGACGAGCGGGAGAAGGGGCGTAGGCATGACCGGACTCGAGGTCAGACCACTCCTCGTCGTCACCGCTACACTCCGAGTCACGGGCAGGAGGGTCAGTGACGTCACTGACTGGCAGGGGGGAGAGGGAGCCAGCAGATGAGGAGGCAGGGGCACTAGCGGTGGGAGCGAGTGTGGAAGTAGTAGTGATGTTGGTAGGAGGGGTGTGTGTGGAAGTAGTAGCGACGTGGGTGGCTGGGGTAAGGATGATGGTGGTGGATATGGGGGGGAAGGATAGAGTGACAGTAGGGGGCGTGAAAGATGATGGGGTGGTTGAGGCAGGTGGGGAAGATGGGGTGGGAGAGATAGGACTGGGTTGCACCGTGCTATCTAACTCCCGATCTGTGCTGATAGGCGCAGAGCCGTAAATCTGGACAGGCAGGGGAGGCGTGTCAGGGCTGACCGGCACTTCCTGCTCAGTGGCTCTGGAACGCAGGCGCTCAGAGCGACGACTCATGGAGTCCGAAGGAGGTTTAGCTGACGTAGATTTGGGAGCCGGAAGTGCCAGCATGAACGACGAGCGACGGGTGTCGTCGGATGAGAGCTCAGTTGGTGCAGATGGGGGCGGGGCCAGAAGCGCTGTTAGTGTGGATGGTTGTCTGAGCAGCGGGTTGTCGGTGGTGCTGTCGAACAGGGCGCTGAGGCAGGCGATCATTGCGTCGTATTCCTGACGCTTCCACGTCTGACACTGCTTGCCTTGTACCATGACGGTGCCCGTGGTATAGTACAGCGTGATAGTGATGCATTTCTTCACCTTTTTGCCGTTATCATCCAGTTCTCTGCGTAGTTGGATGATAGAGGTAAAGAGCTGTTGAGGTAGTTGGGTGGGGATGTTGTCGATGTTAGAGAATGTTTCATGCGAGACGTCAAGCTCTTGTACCGTCAGTCTGCCATCCAGCCGTATCTGCTGTCGATCGAGCCAGGTGACAGTGTCCCCGTGGATGGTCCGATCAACAGCGTATCGCCTGTACAGGAGGCAGCGCGTGGTGGGGACCAGGTCACTGGGGACCCAGAATGAGAGCTGCTTGGGGTCGAGTTTTAGGTCGAGCAGCGGGTCCCACTTAAACGTGAGAGTGCTCAAGTCCATTGTGAGTTCTGCCCTCCTTGTGTTTTGTCAGAGGAGGCCGAGTTGTTGATGTTGTAGGCTGAGGATGTAGAAGTAGCACACTAGACGCACGCACACATGGCCTTGTGCGTTGGAGGAAAGGTTACCTCATTGTAGAGTCTGGCCAGAGTGCCGACTGATGACGTAGAGGATATCGGCTGGGACCGCAGGGCTGGCTGCCCAGCGATCAGCAATCACGCCACAGCTGGGGAGATGATCACTGGAGCATGACGACACTGAGCACGAAAAATCCCCTCCTCAGAGGAAGTAAGAACGATTGTACAGCCAGCGCAAAGCTGGCTGACCACAGAGCACACCACAAGTCAGTTGCGTCATGCTGACACACACACTGGGCAGACTGTCTAGACCCGAGGAAAGCTGCTCAGACAGTACTCTCAGATAAACTCCACTACACGCGTGGCGAGCCAGCGCCACGATGCTGCATTACGTCACACCGCCCGGTCCGATCGGGCATCACACAAAGAGAATACACATCGTGATGAAGATAATTAATGAAATCCTCACATTCAAAGCACAAGATTACTCCCTGTCGATTAAGCAATTCCTTATGGTCACTTTCGTATACTTTTAAACACGAAGACACAACTGTAGCGCAAAGCAGATGTTTGAAAAGCCGGAGCACATGAAGCGTGCCTCCTTCTCCCAAGATCGAGGAGGAGAGAGTCACACAGACAGACAGACAGAGAGATAGAGAGACAGAGCGAGAGACAGAGAGAGAGAAAAAGAAAGAACGAGAGAGACAGACAGAGAAAGAGAAAGAGAGAGAAAAATAAAGAGAGACAGAGAGAGAGACAGAGAAAGAGAGAGAGAGACACACACACAGACAGAGAGAGAGACAGAAAGATAGACAGAGAGAGAGACAAAGACAGAAAGAGATAGACAGAGAGAGACACACAGACAGTGAGAGAGAGAGAGAGACAGAAAGATAGACAGAGAGAGAGAGAGAGAGAGAGACAGACAGAAAGATAGACAGAGAGAGACAAAGACAGAAAGAGAGAGACAGAGAGAGAGAGAGACACACACAGACAGAGAGAGAGACAGAAAGATAGACAGAGAGAGACAAAGACAGAAAGAGAGGGACACACAGACAGAGAGAGACAGAAAGATAGACAGAGAGAGACAAAGACAGAAAGAGAGACAGAAAGATAGACAGAGAGAGACAAAGACAGAAAGAGAGAGACAGAGAGAGACAGAGAGAGAGGGAGAGACAGAGAGAGGGAGAGACAGACAGAGAAGACAGACAAGACAGACAGAGAGAGAGACAGAAAGAGAGAGACAGAGAGAGACACAGGGAGAGAGAGAGAGAGACAGAAAGATAGAGAGAGACAGAAAGAGAGAGAGAGACAGAGACAGAGACAGAAAGAGAGACAGAGACAGAAAGATAGACAGAAAGATAGACAGAGAGAGACAAAGACAGAAAGAGAGAGACAGACAGAAAGATAGACAGAGAGAGAGACAAAGACAGAAAGAGAGAGACACAGAGAGACACACAGACAGAGAGAGAGAGAAAGAAAGAGAGACAGAGAGAGAGACAGAGAAAGAGAGAGACAGAGAGAGTCACACAGACAGAGAGAGAGACAGAAATATAGACAGAGAGAGACAAAGACAGAAAGAGATAGACAGAGAGAGACACACAGACACAGAGAGAGACACAAATATAGACAGAGAGAGACAAAGACAGAAAGAGATAGACAGAGAGAGAGACAGAAAGATAGACAGAGAGAGACAAAGACAGAAAGAGAGAGACAGAGAGAGACACACAGACACAGAGAGAGACAAAAAGAGAGACAGAGAGAGAGACAGAAAGATAGACAGAGAGAGACAGAAAGAGACACACAGACACAGAGAGAGAGACAGAAAGATAGACAGATAGAGAGAGAAAGAGAGACACACAGACAGAGAGAGAGACAGAAAGATAGACAGAGAGAGAGACAGAGAGAAACAAAGACAGAAAGAGAGAGAGACAGAAAGATAGACAGATAGAGAGACAGAGAAAGAGAGAGACAGAGAGAAACACACAGAGAGAGAGACAGACAGACAGAGAAAGAGAGAGACAGAGAGAGACACACAGACAGAAAGAGAGACAGACAGACAGAGAAAGAGAGAGAGACAGAAAGAGAGAGAGACACACAGACAGAGAGAGAGAGAGACAACAGAAAAACAGAGACCGAGACAGAGAAGAAACCGTGAAACAAAGGAATAAACAATTCAAACAAACAAACTGATGTCTTGTCTCATAATAAACTATCACCTCAAAACAACTCAAACGTTGCCTATAATCATTACACCCGACAAACAATAATTGTGCAAGAATTCGTCACATAAGTCGAGCGTGAAACTTCGCACAACTGGGATGCGTGAGAAAGTGACAAAGCATAACTAACTTACAAAAGCTAGCTTGCGACATCATTATTTCACGTTTTTGCTACAATAAATATAATGTTCCGTGAGCAATGACAAATCTGACAGCTCAGGTTCATTCGGTAAAACCTTCATACGTCATATTCCTTTTTGACCAGAATTATACAAACCTAGGTTATAAACATGAAACTGTGATGCTAAAGGCATCAATCTCACGGTTTCGCTCCAATAAATAATAGTTTTGCTTCCGTTGATTATGGTTGATCTAAAATAACAGGTTCAAAAGCTTTACATATTATTTCTAATGAGCGTTTTTTTTTAAGTTTTTTTTTTTTTACAAGAGCTAGGCTAAACGTAACGGATATGCTTACGAAAGCATTGCCGTCACGATGTCACAGTAATACTGCATGTTGATTATAATTAAATCTGAAATCACAGGTAAGGTTCATAAGTTTGACGTATATTTTATATTTAATAAGTGACATTACAAAAGCTGTACTATAAATTATACATGCCACCGCGATGATATGCTTACATCATTTTCACGATTTCGCGGCAAATTGTGACCCTCCACCACGAAATGAGTCGCATGTCACCTCGCGCGGTTCTGCGCTAGGCTTAATATAAGTCCGGGGGGACTGTGGTAAAAGTGTGAGGGTCACCTTAGTCACAGGCTTATAACTCAAAGAGTTTTTGCTCTTTTCTAAAACGGTTTTCACCACTGGATAGAGCATAAAAATCTCTTTAAGAAAATGTAAAAATATGAAAATCATGCAAAGGTGACAAGCGACTCATTTCGTGGTGGAGGGTCACAATTATTTATGGTTCTGCTTGAACATAATAAATCAATTCTAATGAGCAGCAGCAGAATGCGACGTTGATGACTAATGTGTCTGGTCACGTGAGACAGTAATTAGGCCATGTGGCAATAACGGGTCTGAAGTTAATTCTGGCAGATTTCAGGTCATATTTTATCGCTGACTGTACGTCACATACGCGTAAATCCTCAAGAGAAAGTCTCCGTATAATGACATAGATAAACGACGAATCGCACTGCACATTTCAATTTGTGCAAATTGTCGCCAGATTTCCGATAATATGAGAGAGAGAGAGAGAGAGGGGTGAGAGAGAGAGAGAGAGAGAGAGAGAGAGAGAGAGAGAGAGAGAGAGAGAGAGAGGGGTGAGAGAGGGGTGAGAGAGAGAGAGAGGGGTGAGAGAGAGAGAGAGAGGGGTGAGAGAGAGAGAGAGAGGGGTGAGAGAGAGAGAGAGGGGTGAGCGAGAGAGAGAGGGGTGAGAGAGAGAGAGGGATGAGAGAGAGAGAGAGAGGGGTGAGAGAGAGAGAGGGATGAGAGAGAGAGAGAGAGAGAGAGAGAGAGAGAGAGAGAGAGAGAGAGAGAGAGAGAGGGGTGAGAGAGAGAGAGAGAGGGGGGTGAGAGAGAGAGAGACAGGGCGCTCTTCAAATCAACAGCCTTGTTGCTTGCTGTACGAAGGGGGAATTTGTTGTTGTTGAATTAGCTTCGTAAGACACACCTTTGTCTATCTACTAAATTCAATCAGCAAAAAACAAACAAACAAAAAGCAAACCAAAAATCATCATCATCATCATCATCATCATCATCATCATCATCATCATCATCATCATCATCATCGTCGTCATCATCGTCATCATCAGGATCAGGATCATCATCATCATCATCATCATCATCATAAGCATCATCAGCATCACCATCGTCGTCGTCGTTGTCATTATTATCGTCATTATCATCGTCATTATCATCGTCATCATTACTTCCTAATTACCGTATTTCATGCCAAAAGAGAGTACTGATTAAGCGACGTGTAATTAAAAAAAACACCTGTGTTTCATTGCGGCGTTTCTCTTGAAGAGAAGCACACAGACAGTTATAAAATAGTATTACCAATTCAGTGCCCCATATGGCTTTTTGACCAATCAGGACGGATTCTAGTGACCCTCTAAATGTTATAACGTTCAGGCAGGGACCCTTTTTGTTTATCGCGCTAAAAATTAACAAGACAAAGTAAAAATGTAATTCAACAATATCAGCGTGATTTATTCTAAAGAAGGACACTTCAAATGCTGTCAGGTAATACTCTCTTTATCTAAAAAAATACCGAAAAGCGAGTTTTGTCGGTGGGTGCGTAACGGAACAGCAAGGCACCGCCCATCGTCTGAGTGTGCAATGCCGACCGCTCACTTGAAATCTAAATGATCAAAGTTCGGAAAAATCAAGTGAAATTGCGCCACTCGCTTTACATCAAATGTATCTTTACGTCATTTCCCATCCGTCTGGAGTCGGTTCTGAATCTGTCGCTCTCTGTTCAACGAAAAAAAGCGAAGCAACCGAAACGCATGTTCAACATGCTTTATCTTGTGAGATTGTTGTGTGTCAAAGGCTTTGACCTGTGAATATTCATCACGTCAGGTGTGTTACTCTGATTGGCTGACTCAGGTCACGAGAATTCTTTGACTGACAGGCATAATCAGGTAGAAGCGCTCAAGTTCCCATTGCGGCTGTTCTGTCTAATTCGCGGGGTTGCTTCGAAATTTCTTTTGGTCGAATTAAACGGTAATAAACCCGTTGTTTCTAATATGCTGACTGTTAGCAAATGATAACAAGACATGTCCAGAAAAAATATATCAAGCATGAGCCTTTTAGTTAATCTGAATGTGTAATCCCTCGTCCCCTTCTTCTTGAAACTTTAGCTGCCTGTATATGGCCCTGTTCGGCAATACATTGCTGTACTTTTTTAAGAAATTTTAAAAAACATTTACGTTTGTTTGTGTCTGGTTTTGTTTTATATGACTTTGTGAGTCCAATATTTGTTATGTTTATACTCGACCATTATTTTGATGTTTTATTAGCTTAATACTTTGATGAGGTATGTGCGCAGTCTTTGCTTTTGTTTACAATTATTCTCTGTATATGTTCCAAGGACAGGTTGGAAGATTAGGCTAAGCCTAAAACCTTTCTCCTTATATGTAATAAAGTTCTGAGTTCTGAGTTCTCTCACCCCTCTCTCTCTCACTCACCCCCTCTCTCTCTCTCTCTCTCTCTCTCTCTCTCTCTCTCTCTCTCTCTCTCTCTCTCTCTCTCTCTCTCGCTCACCCCCTCTCTCTCTCTCACCCCTCTCTCTCTCTCTCACCCCTCTCTCTCTCACCCCCCCTCTCTCTCTCTCACCCCTCTCTCTCACCCCTCTCTCTCTCTCTCACCCCTCTCTCTCACCCCTCTCTCTCTCACCCCTCTCTCTCTCTCACCCCTCTCTCTCTCTCTCACCTCTCTCTCTCTCCTCTCTCTCTCTCTCACCCCTCTCTCTCTCTCTCTCACCCCTCTCTCTCTCACACCTCTCTCTCTCTCTCATCCCTCTCTCTCTCTCACCCCTCTCTCTCTCTCTCTCTCACCCCTCTCTCACCCCTCTCTCTCTCTCTCTCTCTCTCTCTCTCTCACCCCTCTCTCTCTCACCCCTCTCTCTCTCTCTCTCACCCCTCTCTCTCTCACCCCCTCTCTCTCTCTCACCCCTCTCTCTCTCTCACCCCTCTCTCTCTCTCTCACCACTCTCTCTCTCACCCCTCTCTCTCTCTCTCTCTCACCCCTCTCTCTCTCTCTCTCACCCCTCTCTCTCACCCCTCTCTCTCTCTCTCACCCCTCTCTTTCACCCCTCCCTCTCTCTCTCCCCCCTCTCTCTCTCTCTCACACCCCTCTCTCTCTCTCACCCCTCTCTCTCTCTCTCTCTCTCTCTCCTCTCTCTCTCTCTCTCTCTCACCCCTCTCTCTCTCTCACCCCTCTCTCTCTCTCTCATCCCTCTCTCTCTCACCCCTCTCTCTCTCTCCCACCCCCTCTCTCTCTCTCTCACCCCTCTCTCTCTCTCTCATCCCCCTCTCTCTCTCACCCCTCTCTCTCTCTCACCCCTCTCTCTCTCACCCCTCTCTCTCTCTCTCTCACCCCTCTCTCTCTCTCTCTCACCCCTCTCTCTCTCTCTCTCTCTCTCTCTCTCTCTCTCTCTCTCTCTCTCTCTCTCTCTCTCTCTCTCTCTCTCAACTCTTGTATCTTTTTCGTCGCGGCTCCCAGACGTACCAGACAATCTGTTAATTGCTGTTATCGGTGGCGACATATATAACGGAGCGCTCAGCATAGCTGGAAACAAACAGGAAGGTTGTTACGTTAATGTTGGAATCACACCACACAGCATGCAAACTGAGACTCAGCTCTTTGTGTGTAGTACAGATGTAACACGTGCAAAAACAAAACCGTTGCCTGGAAATGCTATGATGAGTGAATTGAGCTCTGTGCAGCAGGATTGCGAGAATGATAACTGCGCAGTAGCGCTGAAAGTACAGTGGAACCCCCCTTTTAAGACCTCCAAACATCTGACAGAGATAAGCGTAATAAGGCCAGAAAGAAAAATATGTCTGTTTCCGGTAACCCGACCGACCCTATTTTTAAGCGCCGACCCTAAATGTTTTGTTTCGCTTTTTGCACCCCCCCCAAAATAAAATAAAATAAAATAAATATATATATATGAAGTCAAGTATACTTTATTTAGTTTCAATATAATCCAGGTCAAAAACATGTGCTAAATAATTGTAAGTAAACTAAGGAAGCGTTTAAAAAGAATTAAAAATAACGTAAAAAGACGTTAACAAAAACGTAAGAAAAAGGTAAAAAAAAAATTTAAAAAATAATTAAATTTCTTTTTAAAAAACAGACCGACCGACCCTATTTTTTTCGGCGATGTTACCGGAAACAGACATATTTTTCTTTTTGGCCTAAACAAAGATTCTGAAAAAAGAGGGTCTTAAAAGAGGGTCTCAAAAGTCTTAAATTCGGGGGTTTTAAAATGGGTGTTTCACTGTTCACACATGAGAAGAGCATCAACTCATGTTGATACATGCCAACATTAAAAAACATGGCTGCAATTTTTGGCAAAGTGGGAGTCTGTGTTTGCTGATTTCATAAGCAGATTGACAAAGTTATAACTTATAATCTTGCAAGCGAGATTCATCGACGATTGTGAGATATAAGTTCCCTATTTGTATCAGAAGTTTTTGTCTGTCTGTTTTCTTAATCGACCTACAAGTCGACGCACTGCAAATGTAAAGTTTTGTTTTGTTAATACCGTAAAATCCCTAGCAAACGCCCACCCCCCCTCTGCACAGATTTCGGGTAAAAGTAAGGGGTGGGCGTTTGCTAGGTATACACCCATTTGCACCCCATCACATTTTCACAAGAAAAACAAGTCGCATAAGGCATTTAGTCAAGTAGCTGTCGAACTCACAGAATGAAACTGAACGCAATGCAACGCAGCAAGACCGTATACTCGTAGCATCGTCAGTCCACCGCTCATGGCAAAGGCAGTGAAATTGACAAGAAGAGCGGGGTAGTAGTTGCGCTAAGAAGGATAGCATGCGTTTCTGTACCTCTCTTTGTTTTAACTTTCTGAGCGTGTTTTTAATCCAAACATATCATATCTATATGTTTTTAGAATCAGGAACCGACAAGAAATAAGATGAAAGTGTTTTTGAATTGATTTCGACAATTTAATTTTGATAATAATTTTATATATTTAATTTTCAGAGCTTGTTTTTAATCCGAATATAACATATTTATATGTTTTTGGAATCAGCAAATGATGGAGAATAAGATGAACGTAAATTGGGATCGTTTTATAAATTTTCTTTTTTTTTTACAATTTTCAGATTTTTAATGACCAAAGTCATTAATTATTTTTTAAGCCACCAAGCTGAAATGCAATACCGAAGTCCGGGCTTTGTCGAAGATTACTTGACCAAAATTTCAACCAATTTGGTTGAAAAATGAGGGCGTGACAGTGCCGCCTCAACTTTCATGAAAAGCCGGATATGACGTCATCAAAGACATTTATAAAAAAAAAATGAAAAAAACGTTCGGGGATTTCATACCCAGGAACTCTCATGTCAAATTTCATAAAGATCGGTCCAGTAGTTTAGTCTGAATCGCTCTACACACACACACACACACACACACACACACACACACACACACACACACACACACACACAGACAGACACACACACACACGCACATACACCACGACCCTCGTTTCGATTCCCCCTCGATGTTAAAATATTTAGTCAAAACTTGACTAAATATAAAAAGAAATAAAAACCGGGTGGGCGTTTGCTTATCACGTTTCCCGCCCAGTTCTTCAGGCATGCAACTCCCCTCACTCGGCCTGGGCAAGTTGAGACGGGGTAGACGGGTTAATCACGTTTTCGCACGCGATATGACTTTACTCGATCACTCCACAAAGTTGTGAAAAGCACAATGATCTTAAGCGCAAAACTTCGTTTTGGGGCAACTTCGGCAAACCGGCGAGGCAGTTGGAAAACATGTCCTCGTACACTATAATTTTAACAGGAAGACCACACACATAAAGAGAAATTCTACATAAACAAAAATCTAAAACAGAGAAGACAGATCGTACGTTTCGCGACAAAACGTTGAAGACAACTATTAAAACAAAAATCATTTTCTAAAGTGTAACTTTTAAATACTCCATGTACCCTCCATCACTTTATCCGTCCTACTTTATTTCCCCTGACAGTAGTGACATTTGCCCGCATTTGCTAGATGTTATATTTGATATCAAACGAGATTTTTGTTTCTGCTAGGCCAGATAGCGTCGGAAAAAAAGATACCAGAAGCAGTCAAGAATCTGATATTCATTAATTAGCATATTCATGGAGCGTTTGTTTGTAAACCATTACAAGTGCGTTGAATGTTTGGTCCAACGATTGTCCCGTAGACTTGTAAAAGATGCACCCCTTCCTGGATAAACCCATCAAACCACAACACATATATCTAGGATTTTGAATGGTATAACTGCATTTAGATGTCAAATGTCCAAAACTGAATTACATCGAAGGCAAGGTATCCCTTTAAATACACAGCTATTACAAAAATGAATACCTGTTTACGCTAAATGTAAGTTTATTGACTAATATGAAGAGAATTAGCGTCACAGATGAGAGGAATTAATCACACTGAAAAACGAAAAGAAGAAAATTAATAGGAATGTCAAGACTGTATTTTACCGTAAACGTACGTGCGCTTCTGGTCTTATTTGAGTGTCAGGAAATTCACACATTTTTGTTTTTAGAATGTCGTTCTTGCTGTGGAAATTGTCAATCTCACAGATTATTCTAAATGTAATTTGTGTTAAAACTTTCACACATGTAGCTCGGAATTTCTGTTAGAAACTGATCATTTTCCATTTAGTTTTGTTTACCTCAACTCGACTCCGCCGTGGCGTTGAAAGTTGATAAGGTTAACGTACCAGACTTGCGTAAAAGTCATGTGAAGTTTCAAGAGTGTAACTTCAGAAACGCTCCAGAAAATGCCATGTTAATGTTTTTGTTTGTGGCCTGTAACGATCGTGACAAATAAACATGTAAATGTAATTGATTTGGTACCAGATTTGAAAAGATGATAACTTCCGTTCCGTCGACCGCTTACGACATAAACTTGCCATCTTTATTTCTTGATTCTAAGAAGCAATACATGAACTGAGAAATGGGTTATGTATACACATGTGTGTGATACGTGGCCCCAGTAAAACTGGGGCCAAGTTGTCGACACCAAGGGTGAGCTGCACGAACCGAAAGTGGGTTCCACCCAAACGGGAGAGAACAAACCTTGGGTGGTAACTTTCTCGTGCACCTCAACCCAGTATCCCATGTTGAAACAACACAAATGTTGGTACATGCAGATTGATAGCTAAAAAAAAGGGTAACTCGATGTGGGTCAGACATGCCACGCAGAACCGTTGTTTCTGGTTGTGTGGTTGGAGTTTTTGTTGTTGCAATTTACTGTCGTAATTGACTACCATTCGAGGTAACAAAAGATAGCCTCAAATGTGCGTCATGTTTCCCCCTTTTGGGGGCATATCTATCGTCACATAACTTCGACGTCGATACAATTTCGTTTGTAAATCTGTGCTTAAATGCCACCAGCATTTAAAAAAAAGCAAGAAATGAGGTACCCCCAAAAGTGTGATCCTCCACCACGGGATGAGTCGCATGTCACCTTTGCATGATTTTCATATTTGTACATTTTCCTAAAGAGTTTTTTATGCTCTATCCAGTGGTGAAAACCGTTTTAGAAAAGAGCGAAAACTGTTTGAGTTATAAGCCTGTGACTAAGGTGACCCTCACACTGTTACCAGACACTCCCCGGACTTATATTAAGCCTAGCGCAGAACCGCGCGAGGTGACATGCGACTCATTTCGTGGTGGAGGGTCACTTAATGAGACCGGCATGTTTAAAAACAAACAAACATATGATTGGCTCCGTAGAAACATTACTGGCTTGCTTATGATTTAAAACGGCAAGTAGTGAATGCAACCAATAGCAGATTCCAACAAGCATTTCTCCAAAAACAAAACTTCTGATAAGGAAAACATTAATAATAATCAAAACTGGTTTCTGAAAATTTAGTGTTTGAGACATGACGAGATATCAACAACAACAACAAACTATGTTTTTGTTAATAAAGAAAGAGCAAAGTCCCTCTGCCTACGAAAACATATCAAACGGCGTAGGGTTGACAAAGTGTATAGATAAAGGCGGCGTTATGTTACACGCATAAGGTTTGGGTCACTGCACCATCATGTTCGGGATCAGGTAAGATCAGGTTTGGCACCACTGTGTTTATTTCTTCCCCATAGCAACTGCGAGTTTCAGTTACGACAAGGTTTCAACCGCGTACACCGAAACCAGAATCACAACGGTTTTCGCTTTGACAACCAGTCAAAATGAATGTTGTTGCCTGTGAGTCGTTAAGGCCACCAGAACCTGTTCTTCTTGAAGTTGGAGCTCAATTTTATCCGCTAGGAGATCTTGATATTGCTATAAATCTTCCTTAAAGGTTACTCGGTCAGAAATGAATTTCTCGCATACAATTAATAAAGCAGAACTCAGCAAGAACTGATCGGTCACTATCTTAACTTGTGACAAGCATTAAGAAACAAGAAAACATCGCCAAAACACAGCAACTTCCCTTACTGTGTTCTGCCGTTGTTTTTAACAAACTCGAGTTCAAAGAAAACTCCGGCAGAAGACAGTAACGTCCCTTACTGTGTTCTGCCGTTGTTTTTAACAAGCCCGAGTTCAAAGAAAAACTTGGCAGAAAACAGTAAGTCCACTAATTGGCTCATAATTCTTTAATCTTACCACTATTTTTGAAATAGACTAAAGCTATAAATTCAGAAATCATCCCGACGCTTTATTGCAGTAAAATGTCCAGCGAGAATGCTTTTGTTTGAAATATAGAGCTGAGAACAGAAAACCGCGTTTTTCTCGAAACGTGATTTTTGGACTTACTGTGTTTTGTCAGAGGATGGCAGTAGTGACCCCTCTGCACAACTTTTGGCCAAAAAGGGGGGGGGGGTTGGGCGTTTGCTAGATACTGGGCGTTTGCTAGATACTGGGTTGCTAGATACTGGGCGTTTGCTAGATACTGGGCGTTTGCTAGGGATTTTATGGTAATGAAACGTTCCAATCACCTACAATTGTTGTTTTTTGACACTGAATTTTGGAACGTTAGCCGTCTATCTGTTTTTAGCTGAACGTTCAGAGACTAAGTGACATATACACAGAAAAATGCTCGTCTTGCTGG
The DNA here is from genome assembly GCF_037325665.1 of Littorina saxatilis. Taxonomy (NCBI): domain Eukaryota; kingdom Metazoa; phylum Mollusca; class Gastropoda; order Littorinimorpha; family Littorinidae; genus Littorina; species Littorina saxatilis. Next base: position 44,250,338 of record NC_090253.1, on the reverse strand, counting down.
CGGCAAACTTGTTCAAAAAATCTTAAATGCAATTGTATTTCAAGATAGTCCAACAGTGTTATTGCTGATCATCAGTAATAACAGCAAACATCAATTGTGATTTCTGTCATATTGTATTTATTAAGGTCATATTTAGAGCATTTTGGTGCCAATCGTCGTAGCCGTAATTACTTTGCAAAAATCGGCAAGACTATATGGAATCAAAACCGAGCAGGCATCTCCGGTCAAAACGAGGGCAGGAGAGGCTCCTCACCAATTAAAGGTAAGGAAAACGGATAAGCCAAACTCATCAGTGCAGTCCCCCGAAGACGGAATACATCGGCCTTCATGCGGGCAGCAAACCGCATGTATGCGCATTTTACCACGAAGACATTAGCAATAATGCAGCGTTCCTTCAAACTCATCAGTGCAGACCCCCGAAGACGGAATAAATCGGCCTTTATGCGGGTAGCAAACTGATTGTATGCGAATCTTACCACGAAGATATTAGCAACTCTGAAGCGTTCCTTCAGAATAACCTTTGTCGTCTTTAATTTTGGTGCAGTATGCCATCAGAGAGAGAGAGAGAACAGACACACAGACTGAGAGAGTGCGGATAAAATGCTGGCATCCATGCACATTTTTCCGACACAAATGCATATTGGAAGAGAATCAGGAAGGGAAAGAAAACAGCGAGTGCTGTCACTCCCCTTTGCGAAACTCGACGTGTTTCGTGTTCTTTGGCACCATCAGCAAGTAGGTCGGAATGGTTTGTTTGTTTGTTTGTTTGCTTAACGCCCAGCCGACCACGAAGGGCCATATCAGGGCGGTGCTGCTTTGACATATAACGTGCGCCACACACAAGACAGAAGTCGCAGCACAGGCTTCATGTCTCACCCAGTCACATTATTCTGACACCGGACCAACCAGTCCTAGCACTAACTCCATAATGCCAGACGCCAGGCGGAGTCGGAATGGTAAAGGGTGACAAGTTCGGTGATGGTGGAGAGGGGGAGGAGGGTGGTGGAGAAGGAAAAGGGCGATTCAAAAGTAAGGCTGATGGGGTCTATGTCGACCAAAAGAGTGGGATTCCCTGTATGTGGAGTTCCTGTATGGGGGATTCCCTGTATACATAGAATCCCACAGGGTTGAGTTTTTCAATAAAACTTGCAAACCATACTCGAATTTCTACGAAATATCAAAAAAAGATCGAAACACATCAAATTCTACCGCTGTCGCTAAGCCTCACGTGACTTTCAGCGATATCAGCGAAACTCTACAGGAACTACACCCTGTGGTATTCCCTGTATACAGGGAATCCACCTACAGGAACTCCACCTACAGGGAATCCCACTCTTTTGGTCGACATAGACCCCATCACCAAAAGTAAGATACACCTGTGATACATAGCGAGACAATTGCACCTGCCGGGCATGAGAAGAATGCGAAAGTCTTATCCGCTATTGATGCCTGAAGGTTACATTTGTAGCCTTTGTAGTGAGGGTGAAGGAGCAGGGGGAGGGGTAGGGAGGGGGGGGGACAACTCAAAACGGGTGCACGTGGAACCAAGAACGACGCAAATTGCGCATGGGTGGGAGCATGCCAAATAGCCTCCTCTGAAGTTGATCCTTGAAGGTTATAATGTGTAGCCTTTCCGCACTAAGGGAATGAGGGAGGGGAGCGATGGGAGGAAGGGGAGTGAACTCAGTCAAAACGGATGCTTTTTGCGTCGTTCTCAATTCTATGTGCACGATAAGCATACTGAAAAGGACCGTTGATGACTAGAGACTATGCGAACATTCCTATTGCTGTCGAGTCTTAAAGGTTACATTTGTGAGACTCCGCAAAAAAACAAAAAACAAATCATAAACGCAATTCCATCAGATTGCATTACCTGGACGAGGGAGCAGGAAATACTGAGCAGACTACCTGCGTCGTAGATTGTCGAGCCCGAATTAGAGTCTGAGTCGGAAACACATGGACGTGAGCGCTCTAAATGCATACGACATGTGCAATAGAGTCAGTGAGAGTTGTGCGGAACTAGTCTCCTGGCACCTGAGAGAGTAACAAGCATTGAAATGAACAAGCGACTTTCATCTATATATATATATATACGACTTGTGTCTGTGTGTGTGTGTGTGTGTGTGTGTTTGCGATGCACGGCCAAAGTTCTCGATGGATCTGCTTCAAATTTGGTGGGCATATTCAGGTATACCCCGGACACAACCTGGTCGATGAGAATTTTCAACACGTGTTCTCAGTGCGCAGCGCTGAACCGATTTTGGTTTTTCTGTTCATCTTTCCAGATCCATTCCCAGTAACTCTTCCTTATCTTCTCCAGTGTTTTGCGTTTATCTCCCTTCCTTCGTGTGGCGTCAATCCATATTCCCGTTACTATTTTTAGAACACAACGCTCAATCCATATTCCCGTTATTATTTTTAGAAGGTCACTGTCCCGCCTTATCTTCTCCAGTGTTTTGCGCGTTTATCTCCCTTCCTTCGTACGGTGCGCCGGTATGTATGTATGTACTAGATGAATACCCGCTTCGCCGGGAAGAAGTCGAGCCGAATACCCGGCTGCGCCGGGGACCCCTTTTATGCACAAGAAACAATTGACAAGTGGCTCTATCCCTTCCCCCCCCCCCCCCTTTCCCCGTCGCGATATAACCTTTGTGGTCGAAAACGACATTAAACACCAAATAAAGAAAGAAAGGAACCATTAACTAGGGAACAAGTCAAAGTCACGGCATTCAGCATTTTAAGGCTTTTTTTTGTGTGGTTTGTCTTTTGTGCACACGAAGTTTTGACGCCCTTGACCTTCGACTCAAACTTTCGTTTTCCGACGTTTTCAACATGGCCGAAGAAGAATCGTTTTTGACTGGTGTTCGGCGAACCTTTTCTTATTGTGCAAATGTTTTGCGATCGGGATCTTGCACACAAGAAGCCCTTGAACGGTAAGTGGGTTTTTTTTAAATGCAAAGTGTATGTCTGTCTTAGTGTTAACCCTCAGTTGTTGAGAGTTGACAGAACCCGAAAATTCTGATGCATCCAAACGATGCATCAAATTCGTGGTTTTGGATGCATCAATTTCCTGCATCAGTTGATAGAAATAGTTCGTTTCGTTTCGTATTCCGGTTCAAATTTTGCTTTTTGCTCGGCAATTTCCGGGAAAACCCGAGAATTCTGATGCATCCAAACGATGCATCAAATTCTTGGTTTTGGATGCATCAATTTCCTGCATCAGTTGATACGATCCGCGTTCCGTAGCTGAATGTCTCGGGCTCTTCCGCTGAGAGGGATTGTTAGACACCGACATTTGGTACCTTGTTGTATCGGTGAACGAGCGCAGGCAGCCTCTACTGGAAGCGCTCTGGAGATAATGATAGGGTTTACTCTGTCGAGTCTTCATATCGAACAGTTATTCTTGCGTGCTCCGCCGCTGGTGTTATGCAATATGTCTAGGTTTCACAAGAATTCCTTGTTTTGGTCACCGACATACTGAACATTTCTGAACGCGAAGAACTGTCACCATTGCATTTATTTTGCTCTTTTTCTCATTTTGTTCATGTTGTTTGAACACCGTGTTAACTATTTACAGGAACTTCGTACCTTGTTACTAAAACTAAAAGTTCCGCAGCAGAATCGTCACTGCATATGACATTTTGTTATTTCTTGCAATGTTTTTAATTGTTACTCGTTCTTCTCACTCTCTTCATGTTGTTTTTACACTTTGCAAATAGTTGTGTTTTTGTGTGCTCTAAGTTCCTCACGAAACACATTTTCCGCCACTCTGCATTTGACATAATTTTAAAAATGTCGGGTCTTCTTTGTTTGAATTCTTCGCACTCTGTTCATATACATGTTACTCTGTATGTCTTCTTTGCAATAAAATGGGTATCTTTTTCTCAACAGGGAGATCTTGCAGTGCATGTGACATTTCGTACTTTCCTGTCACTCTGTTAATCTTCTTTCATTCCAACAGTATTCTTTGTTAGCTTATTTGTGGTCTTTTGCTCAAAGTTCTTCAACAGGGAGATCCTGCCCCATTGCATTTGACATTTTTCAATCTTTATTCGTCTGTTTATTATTTGTTCGACTAATAACTTCAGTGATCTTTTACTGCCTGCAGTGATGACCATATCACCAAGAAAATGACATGGTAATTTGCATCAAGATTGCAATATATTTCAGCTGGCCAATGATCGAAAGTGCACTGCTTCAGATCTGCTCTCATTGCTTTACTTATCATTGCAAGGCTCAGAACAATTCATGGAAGCAGTGAGCTGTTTTATGCTATGACATAACTGATGGTTTTATCTAATGTTTCTTTTCTTTATTTGGTGTTTAACATCGTTTTCAACCACGAAGGTTATATCGCGACGGGGAAAGGGGGGGGAGGGGGATGGGATAGAGCCACTTGTTAATTGTTTCTTGTTCACAAAAGCACCAATCAAAAAATTGCTCCAGGGGCTTGCAACGTAGTACAATATATTACCTTACTGGGAGAATGCAAGTTTCCAGAACAAAGGACTTAACATTTCTTACATACTGCTTGACTAAAATCTGTACAAACATTGACTATATTCTATACAAGAAACACTTAACAAGGGTAAAAGGAGAAACAGAATCCGTTAGTCGCCTCTTACGACATGCTGGGGAGCATCGGGTAAATTCTTCCCCCTAACCCGCGTTTTTTTTATGTTATGCGCAGATTGCTCATTATTTGTGATTATAAATTAGTTGGGTGGCTGCTTCATCCGAGTCACATTTTGTTACATGTTATTATGATCATGTGTGGATTGGAGCTTCCTCCTTTTAGTCACTTTTCTTCCATGATACCGTGATTATAGCTGCATTGCTGCTCCCACCTTTGATTCCCGTTTCAGTCGTTCAGTTTTCTGTATATGAGTGGATTGGGGTAATTCAAATGACATAGTATACATTAATCAAGATTAGACAATCAATGCCTTCAATCAGCAATTGCAGGCAGGATCAGGACATTTCCCATCGATGAATGCGTTCATATCATTGAGTAAATTTGCGCATATTGCGCAAGTGAAACTTTACAACGAAGGGGTTATTTTTTTCAGTCATTTGAGTTTAACAAATATTTTGATAGTTGTTGTGCATAAACTTCAGTTCGTCCAGGACCATTCTACAAAGTTTCGAGCCTATTGGTAAAATGGTCGGGCATTTGACGGGCGCTGTGGCGGGGTGATTAGACGTCGGCCTCTTAATCGGAAGGTCGAGGGTTCGAATCCCGGCTGCGGCCGCCTGGTGGGTTAAGTGTGGAGATTTTTCCGATCTCCCAGGTCAACTTATGTGCAGACCTGCTCGTGGCTTATCCCCCTTCGTGTGTACACACAAGCACAAGACCAAGTGCGCCCGGAAAAGATCCTGTAATCCATGTCAGAGTTCGGTGGGTTATAGAAACACAAAAATACCCAGCATGCTTCCTCCGAAAGCGGCGTATGGCTGCCTAAATGGCGGGGTAAAAACGGTAATACACGTAAAATTCCACTCGTGCAAAAACACGAGTGTACGTGGGAGTTTCAGCCCACGAACGCAGAAGAAGAAGAAGAGGTCGGGCATTTACCTTTTCTCCAAAACTGAGGTGTTACCAAATTGCACCTCCAAAATTGTCAATGGCGCTCAAGCTTTCCTGAATAGGTATGGCCTTTAACCCAGCTCTAACTGCTTTCTTCGGGTCACCAATGATCTAGGGAATGAGGTGTGTGTTTATGCATACTAAAAAAATACGACTATGGCTGCACCATTGGAACCTCTTTCATGACCGTGCCTAAACATTACAAACTACGGTATAAAGGAGTTAGTTTGATTTTACGTTGGATCGTACTTTTATGCGGAGTTCCATTCTACGTTTTCAAAGTCGCACAGACAACTAATCCCCCCCCCCCCCCCCCCCCCCCCATGTTCTACAACATGTTTTGGCCCTGTTGATCTGTGATCAACCCTTTTTACATTTAGTCACGTTTTGACTAAATGTTTTAACGTAGAGGGGGGAATCGAGACGAGGGTGTGGTGTATGTGTGTGTGTGTGTGTGTGTGTGTGTAGAGCGATTCAGAGAAAACTACTGGACCGATCTTCATGAAACTTGACATGAGAGATCCTGAGTATGGTATCTCCAGAGGTGTTTTTCATTTTTTTGATAACTGTCTTTGATGACGTCATACCCGGCTTTTCGTGAAAGTTGAGGCGGCACTGTCACGCTCTCATTTTTCAACCAAATTGGTTGACATTTTGGTCAAGTAATCTTCGACGAAGCCCAAACTTTGGTATTGCATTTCAGCTTGGAGGCTTAAAATTTAATTAATGAGTTTGCTCATTAAAGTTGTCATTGAAATCGATTTGTTGCAAACAGATTTAAAAGTGATTGCATCGTATTCTTTATCAC
>NC_090253.1:44236443-44241443 GCF_037325665.1 Littorina saxatilis | reverse complement strand
TCTTGTCATGGTTATCGTTGATACCTTAGACAAATACCCAAAATCAACTGCCTAGCAAGATTGAGAATATTTTGAGGAATCCATTTCACAGATTGCGACTAGTGTCAGTTACGAAATTTATTTCATGAAGATAATTATGCACGGTGAACACCTGGGCATTGGATTTTGGTATGTGTCTAAGTTGACTATAATAGACTCATTACTTGGTTGTAAAAGCATGGTCGGATCTGAGACAAAGAGCAACACTGTTTTATGTGCCTTTGATTCATAATTGACGGGCGGAGTGGCGTGGTGGTAAGACGTCGGCCTCCTAACCGGGAGGTCGTGAGTTCGAATCCCGGTCGCTGCCGCCTGGTGGGTTAAGGATTGGAGATTTTTCCGATCTCCCAGGTCAACTTATGTGCAGACCTGCTAGTGACTTAACCCCCTTCGTGTGTACACGCAAGCACAAGACCAGTGCGCACGGAAAAGATCCTGTAATCCATGTCGGAGTTCGGTGGGTTACGAAAACACGAAAATACCCAGCATGCCTACCCAACGAAGCGGAGTGAAACTGACTATGCTCTCAGAGTATAGTGTGTGGAACCCAAATGGGCAAACGAGCTCACACGTAACCAGACAATTATGGAACGCTGAAGAAGAAGAAGATTCATAATTATTACGATTCTGGGTTTTGACAGGAAGCCGCTTAATTAGAGTGAACTTTGGTCTAAACAGGTAACCTATATTAGCTTGAGTCCTGTTTCTTGAAACAAACAAAAACCTACAAGAATTGTATGTTATTGAAACGTTTAATTTATGACAAAGCAAAACGCTACATTCACTGTAGTTCGACACAGCAGATTTTTAAGTGTACAGACACTAATGATACGGATATAAACTTCTCTGAAAAAATCACCCCCCCCCCCTCCCCCTCCCCCATAAAGAAAAGACGATTGCATCGTTTGTGTTTTCTTTGCGAGTTTCTTGGACAATTTCACAGATAAGTGTACGTATAACCTGTATTATACGTGTTTGTCTTTCTGTGGCAGGAGGGTGGTGGGACCGGCACGGTTGGCCTAGTGGTAAGGCGTCCGCCCCGTGATCTGGAGGTCGTGGGTTCGAACCCCGGCCGGGTCATACCTAAGACTTTAAAATTGGCAATCTAGTGGCTGCTCCGCCTGGCGTCTGGCATTATGGGGTTAGTGCTAGGACTGGTTGGTCCGGTGTCAGAATATTGTGACTGGGTGAGACATGAACTCATAACTCATAACTCATAACATTTTATTGATCCAACAAAGGAAATTAAATTGGTCATCAGCACATATAGGTCATTAATTAATAATTATAAAAGAATAAGAGAAGAAAATTCATAAAACCCATGATAACAAAAAAATATCTAAAGTAATATATGTACAACTACAATACCCTTTTTACTTGCACACTTGACACACCGACACACCAACACACATGCATGCATACAGGTCTACATACATACCTACATACATACCTACATACATACATACATACATACATACATACATACATACATACATACATACATACATACATACATACATACATACATACATACATACATACATACATACATACATACATACATACATACATACATACATACATACATACATACATTCCATGTTAAAGTGTAGTTAAGAACATCACAGTAATTATATCATTGTTTGGATTAACAGATACGTTTTTATGTAAATGATGATAACAACAATCCATAATTAACGCTATTGCACTACCAAAAGAAGAGACCAACCAAACACATAAAACCAATCACAGTAATCATCATCAGTTATCACAGGTATCACAGTAGATTAGCCATCAGGTAGTTAGACTCAATTGGGCAAAATATAGTGTCAACACCATCACAACAGTGCTAAAGCTCATTATCACAGCACTAGTTATGATCAAAGGTCAAACAGTCATCGAATCATATTAAATCTATCACTAAGAGGTACATTTAAAAGGCATCACTGATAGTCTGTGGCCAGGACAATGGCTCGGTTGCTGTTAAAATATCTCACAGCTGCAGGAAGAAAAGAACGCCGAAAACGCTCCGTTCGACACCTAGGCATGAGAAACCGAGCGTTCCGTGTGATGCGGAGATCCATCAGTGCGTCTGGCCTGTGCTGCGACTTCTGTCTTGTGTGTGGCGCACGTTATAATATGTCAAAGCAGCACCGCCCTGATATGGCCCTTCGTAGTCGGCTGGGCGTTAAGGAAAAAAAAAAGGTGGTGGGGTTGGGAGGAGAGAGGAACCAAGGGTTGAGATCCTATATCTACCTGGTAATTTGAGTGACACAGAATGTTTTTGAAGAACAGGTCACGGAACTCAAACGGCGTGGCGCACCCGATTGGTTGACATGCACACCGACGCTTCCCTGTCTTTCAATTTGGTATGCAATGTGTCAGCCTCTCCCATCGCCCTGTTGACTGTCAGCAGTAGGTGTTACCTCCCTTGGCGGATGATGACATTATTTAGTTTTACTGCAGTAAAAAAGTTTTACTTTTACTGCAGTAAAACTGAATAATGTCACCATCCGCCCCAACAGTCGGTTTTACAACAGACAAAAGTTTTACTGCAGTAAAACTAAAATGAAGATTACTGCAGTAAAACACGAACCCAGTTTTATTGCAGTAAAACTTAAATGAGTTTTACTGCAGTAAAACGTGTTACTGCAGTAAAATCAGCTGCCCGGGCGGATGATGACAATATTCAGTTTTACTGCAGTAAAACTAGTTTTACTGCAGTAAAAAAGTTTAACTGAATAATGTCATCATCCGCCGAGGATAGTTACCTCCCTTGGCTGTAAATATGCCACTTTTCCTGTTTGAAAGGCTGTACTGTAGTCTTTTTTTTTAAAGTGAGGATTAAAATGACGCCCACAAGGCGTTGAAATAGGATATGTTTGAATCATTCGAACCTCTTCAGAGGTTGCTTTGAGGTAATGGAATGGTTTTGTCACAATAGAAAAACAGAAAAACTTTCCGGGCGAAACAAGATAAGTGTCAGCTTTTCAAGGTTGGACGGAGGTTTATAGGTATTTGAGCAAATGTACAAACAAAACAAGTCGCGTAAGGCGAAAATACAATATTTAGTCAAGTAGCTGCCATTTTTCAGCAAGACCGTATACTCGTAGCATCGTCAGTCCACCGCTCATGGCAAAGGCAGTGAAATTGACAAGAAGAGCGGGGTAGTAGTTGCGCTAAGAAGGATAGCACGCTTTTCTGTACCTCTCTTTGTTTTAACTTTCTGAGCGTGTTTTTAATCCAAACATATCATATCTATATGTTTTTGGAATCAGGAACCGACAAGGAATAAGATGAAAGTGTTTTTAAATTGATTTGGACAATTTAATTTTGATAATAATTTTTATATATTTAATTTTCAGAGGTTGGTTTTAATCCGAATATAACATATTTATATGTTTTTGGAATCAGCAAATGATGGAGAATAAGATAAACGTAAATTTGGATCGTTTTATAAATTTTTATTTTATTTTACAATTTTCAGATTTTTAATGACCAAAGTCATTAATTAATTTTTAAGCCACCAAGCTGAAATGCAATACCGAAGTCCGGGCTTCGTCGAAGATTACTTGACCAAAATTTCAACCAATTTGGTTGAAAAATGAGGGCGTGACAGTGCCGCCTCAACTTTTACGAAAAGCCGGATATGACGTCATCAAAGACATTTATCAAAAAAATGAAAAAAACGTATGGGGATTTCATACCCAGGAACTCTCATGTCAAATGTCATAAAGATCGGTCCAGTAGTTTGGTCTGAATCGCTCTACACACACACACGCACACACGCACACACACACACACACACACACGCACATACACCACGACCCTCGTTTCGATTCCCCCTCGATGTTAAAATATTTAGTCAAAACTTGACTAAATATAAAATATTTAGTCAAAACTTGACTAAATATAATGAAGCATTGCTTGGTGTATGGTGACAAGGGGCTCCGCTGTATAAGATTTCACCTCATATATTTTCTTTCAATAAAAACTTGTTGAAAGCAAAGAAGACAAAAATGTTTACAATGCGAAATTGGGCCAAGGACGTGTTTAGATTTAAAACAGAAATGTGTCCACCCTGACTCTTACTCTACCGACTTTTTCCGCACGCTCTATTTTTCTTCGGCGGTGAATGCACCTAACAGGAATGTGTTCTTTTTTAAATTTTGAAAGGGTAACATGACAATACGCCATGTGCCTGATGTGACGCATGAAGCGCAAGATCCGTGAACGGGTTGCCGTGTGAAAGAAGGTGTTGGGTTACTTCTGCATTTATCATCGTCAATCGTCTGAGACTAGAGTAAAGAAGCTTAATTGTTGTGCCTTTCGATAACAAACACACAAAAATGGGGGGGGGGGGGGGCGCGGGGGTGTAGGGGCGGTGGTTGTGGGGGGCGGGGGGGGGGGGCGGTGGTGGATAAGGGGAAAAGAAATACAGAAAAAAGATTTTTAAAAATGACGTCACAAAACTTGTATTGCTCTCTCTTTCTTCTTTCTTTCTTTTTTTTCTTCTTTCTTTCTTTCTTTCTTTCTTAATTTGGTTCTTTCTTTCTTACTATTTTCCTTTCTCTTTTGCTTTTTTTTTCTCAATAGTTTTGTGCGCTGATATTCTTGTTCTAGTGTGTTATTTTGCCTTTGGTTTGTGTGCGGGTGTGCGGGTGTCTTTTGGGAACAGGTGCGTACTTCGTGTGAGTGGAGGGAGGCTTACGTGTGTGTGTTTGTGTGTGTGGAAACAGAACGGGGAGAGAGTAAGAGAAAAAGAGAAATACAGATCAGAAATTAGAACAAGTCCCGTGAAGCGATTTCAAAACATTTAGTCAATCTGTCGGCCTTCAACTAAAAGATCAAGACTGAAAACCTGGAATCAGACATCAAGAAAAGTCTTGATTCTTGAATCTGTTACTCGTGGTCAAAACCTAGTCAGATTTGTGTGGGTTTGGTTGTGTGGGTTTGGTTGT
>NC_090253.1:44227823-44236243 GCF_037325665.1 Littorina saxatilis | reverse complement strand
TCACCAAAAGTAAGATACACCTGTGATACATAGCGAGACAATTGCACCTGCCGGGCATGAGAAGAATGCGAAAGTCTTATCCGCTATTGATGCCTGAAGGTTACATTTGTAGCCTTTGTAGTGAGGGTGAAGGAGCAGGGGGAGGGGTAGGGAGGGGGGGGGGGGGGGGGCAACTCAAAACGGGTGCACGTGGAACCAAGAACGACGCAAATTGCACATGGGTGGGAGCATGCCAAATAGCCTCCTCTGAAGTTGATCCTTGAAGGTTATATGTGACCCTCCACCACGAAATGAGTCGCATGTCACCTCGCGCGGTTCTGCGCTAGGCTTAATGTGAGTCCTGGGGGTAACAGTGTGAGGGTCACCTTAGTCACATGCTTATAACTCAAACAATTTTTGCTCTTTTCTAAAACGGTTTTCACCACTGGATAGAGCATAAAAAACTCTTTAGAAAATGTAAAAATATTAAAATCATGCAGAGGTGACATGCGACCCATTCCGTGGTGGAGGGTCACATATGTGTAGCCTTTCCGCACTGAGGGAATGAGGGAGGGGAGCGATGGGAAGAAGGGGAGTGAACTCAGTCAAAACGGATGCTTTTTACGTCGTTCTCAATTCTATGTGCACGGTAAGCATACTGAAAAGGACCGTTGATGACTAGAGAGTATGCGAACATTCCTATTGCTGTCGAGTCTTAAAGGTTACATTTGTGAGACTCCGCAAAAAAACAAAATCATAAACTTAATTCCATCAGATTGCATTACCTGGACGAGGGAGCAGGAAATACTGAGCAGACTACCTGCGTCGTAGATTGTCGAGCCCGAATTAGAGTCTGAGTCGGAAACACGTGGACGTGAGCGCTCTAAATGCTTACGACATGTGCAAAACGAGTCAGTGAGATTTATTCAGAACCAATCTCCTGGAACCTGAGATAATAACAAGCATTGAAATGAACAAGCGACTTTCATCCTCAATATATTTATAATTTTATGAGCCCGCAATTTCATTCATACCGACTTAGCTGGATCAGTCGAACCGGACTGTCAAATTTCGCTTTTTCAATGCGAAGGGTGGTCTGTTTAATCAGCTCTGTTGAAGAACTGGGCTTGTGACGCTCGGGTCCAGGCCATGTCGGGATAGACACGGGTCAACTTTATCGATGACGCTGAGACGCTATCCTTGGTTTTTTTTGTGGTTTTTTTTCTTCTTAGAAATAGGGACTTTTAGAAGCACAGCCCTTTTTTTTTCTTTTTTTTTTCCATGAACAGACATTCTTGTAGTGTCAAAATATCAAACTTTACATGAACAAACATTCTTGTAGTGTCAAAATATCAAACTTTACATGAACAAACATTCTTGAAGTGTCAAACGCTATCCTTGTCTTCTTCTTCAGTCGTCGTTCGCTTAGACAGGTACAGCGGTTCTCCTGACAAAAGCTGCGTTATGAAATCCTTTTTTATTTCCTTTTTTCATCGGAATGAGCTTGTGTATATGTTGAAACAGTTTGCATTTCTTTCTTTTTCTTTTCTTTTTCTTTTGTTTTTCCATGTACTGTACCCCCCCCCCCCCCTCATTGGGTTTCTTGAATAAAATCCTTGGCCTTGCCTTGCCTTGCCTTGCTGTCCATCGAAAGGCCTCCACTGAGCAGAAGAGCTTGTCCCTCACTAGTGTGTCCGCAGGCCGGAATTCTGCTCTCAGGTTTTGGTGGATTGAACAGTCCTGTAAGAAATGCTCAACTGCCATCATTGGTGCACCATAATCGCAGGCAGAGGGAATACGGAATATCCTTGTCTAAACCCCGTTTCACCGCCGTGGCACGCCAAAGACCTCGGTCGTTCTCAGAAGTGAAAGTGGTTGATTACAACTTAAACACGCTAAAGCCAGAGTACAGCGACTCTCGTTGTCGCCGCTTGCTTTCCATTGGGTCGATTGACCCGAAGGAGTCAAACCCGCGCTCCAAACATATGCACAGGATAATGCTGATGAGGTCAGATACCGTAAGAACCCATTTGTTCACAAAAAGTGCCCGTAAAATTTTGCTTTGGCCGTCGGATTATCTGCATAAAGCCCGCCATATTGAGTCAAGCATGTGAATCGTGGGAAGTTAAACTGCGTAAAGAGGGCAGTCCTTTGCACAACGGATGTTCTTTGTTCGCTTTGTTATTCTAGGGCCATGAGCCCTAGTATTTTAAAAGGCAATTGCTCACATGTATGGTTAGCTGGGAACTCATGGGGCTGACGGCAGGCGTTTACGCATGCGCTAATGTCGGCCGGCTTTTTTTTCTGCAATTCCCGGACATGATTATGTTTAATGATCGTGTATTTGTGCTATTCTAGGGCGCTTTATGAAATGCGATGCGGTGCCAAACGACACGTGTCCATGTAAATGTAGATTAAAATGAAAGTTTTCTTATATTTTTATAATTTATTGCGTCAAGTCTCGAAGTCTGCGTGGCCTAACGGTTTAGACGCTGCGCTGTGAACAGTAAGGACCTGTGTTCATGGTCCCTCAGCGAGTATTCTGATTGAAATTTTTTTGGTCTGCTATTTTTGCTAAATCATTCTGGAGTCCAAGTGTCAGTTGACAGATTTTTAAAGGTCTAATTAGCTTTTTCTAGGGCCATGAGTCCTAGTACTACGAAGGGGCTTTCTTACGGAACGCGGATCGTATCAACTGATGCAGGAAATTGATGCATCCAAAACCAAGAATTTGATGCATCATTTTCACAAAAGGATGCATTATTTTCAAAAAGGATGCACCATTTTCAAAAAGGATGCACCATTTTCAAAAACTGATGCATCCGATACGAAAATGATGCATCCTTTTAGAAAATGATGCATCATTTTGATGCATCACTTTCGGTTTTGTATGCATGCGAAAGATCATTCATTTCCGGTCTTTCCGTAAGGAATGCCTGAGCACGGAAAAACTTGAAATGACATTTTGACGAATATAAACAGATTGGTTAGATAAAACAAAAACAAACGTACAACATACCATTAAATAGATGTTAAGTCCTTTGTACTGGAAACTTGCATTCTCCCAGTAAGGTAATACATTGTACTACGTTGCAAGCCCCTGTAACTTAACTCAAAGTTTAAGACTTCCTCTTTTTTAAGACCTGATTTTTTTTTCAGGTGCTTTTTACATTTAGTCAAAACTTGGCTAAATGTTTTAACATACATGTAGACGGGGAATCGAGACAAGGGTGAAGGGTGGTGGTGTATGTATGTATGTATGTATGTATGTATGTATGTATGTACTACATGAATACCCGCTTCGCCGGGAAGAAGTCGAGCCGAATACCCGGCTGCGCCGGGGACCCCTTTTGTGAACAAGAAACAATTGACAAGTGGCTCTATCCCTTCCCCCCCCCCCCCCCCCCCCCTTTCCCCGTCGCGATATAACCTTCGTGGTTGAAAACGACATTAAACAGATGTTTATCATGTGTCTCTGTCATAATTATTACTGTACTCTGTTGCTGGGTTATCTGTAATGTATGTATTTTTAGTAACTGTATTACCGTAGTTCAAATGTGCGGTGTTCTAGTCGACATGTGGTGCTTTGTATACCTTGTGTGTGCGTGGATGTGGAGGTGGACTCTTGGACGTCTTTTTGTTATTGGAATTATGGTTTTTGTTAAATTGTATTGCTGTTGCTGTTGTTGTTGTGTGAGTGAGTTGTGTGTTGGCAGACTTGACTTGACGGATGACTGTTTGCGTTAGTGAGACTGTGATCATACTCATAATAATCATACTCACTTATTTTCTTATGATGTTTTTATTTTTTATTATGCATTCTTATTCTTTTGATTGGAAATGAGTATTGTTACAATATAATTTCCATATGGATTAATAAATTTGAGTTGAGTTGAGTTGAGTTGAGTTAAACACCAAATAAAGAAAGAAAGGAACCATTAACTAGGGAACAAGTCAAAGTCACGGCATTAAGCATTTTAAGGCTTTTTTTTGTGGTTTGTCTTTTGTGCACACGAAGTTTTGACGCCCTTGACCTTCGACTCAAACTTTCGTTTTCCGACGTTTTCAACATGGCCGAAGAAGAATCGTTTTTGACTGGTGTTCGGCGAACCTTTTCTTATTGTGCAAATGTTTTGCGATCGGGATCTTACACACAAGAAGCCCTTGAACGGTAAGTGTTTTTTGAAATGCAAAGTGTATGTCTGTCTTAATGTTAACCCTCAGTTGTTGAGTGTTGACAGAACCCGAAAATTCTGATGCATCCAAACGATGCATCAAATTCGTGGTTTTGGATGCATCAATTTCCTGCATCAGTTGATAGAAATAGTTCGTTTCGCTTCGTATTCCGGTTCAAATTTTGCTTTTTGCTCGGCACTTTCCGGGAAAACCCGAGAATTCTGATGCATCCAAACGATGCATCAAATTCTTGGTTTTGGATGCATCAATTTCCTGCATCAGTTGATACGATCCGCGTTCCGTAGCTGAGTGTCTCGGGCTCTTCCGCTGAGAGGGATAGTTAGACACCGACACTTGGTACCTTGTTGTATCGGTGAACGAGCGCAGGCAGCCTCTACTGGAAGCGCTCTGGAGATAATGATAGGGTTTACTCTGTCGAGTCTTCATATCGAACAGTTATTCTTGCGTGCTCCGCCGCTGGTGTTATGCAATATGTCTAGGTTTCACAAGAATTCCTTGTTTTGGTCACCGACATACTGAACATTTCTGAACGCGAAGAACTGTCACCATTGCATTTATTTTGCTCTTTTTCTCATTTTGTTCATGTTGTTTGAACACCGTGTTAACTATTTACAGGAACTTCGTACCTTGTTACTAAAACTAAAAGTTCCGCAGCAGAATCGTCACTGCATATGACATTTTGTTATTTCTTGCAATGTTTTTAATTGTTTCTCGTTCTTCTCACTCTCTTCATGTTGTTTTTACACTTTGCAAATAGTTGTGTTTTTGTGTGCTGTAAGTTCCTCACGAAACACATTTTCCGCCACTCTGCATTTGACATAATTTTAAAAATGTCGGGTCTTCTTTGTTTGAATTCTTCGCACTCTGTTCATATGTTTTCATGTTACTCTGTATGTCTTCTTTGCAATAAAATGGGTATCTTTTTCTCAACAGGGAGATTTTGCAGTGCATGTGACATTTTGTACTTTCCTGTCACTCTGTTAATCTTCTTTCATTCCAACAGTATTCTTTGTTAGCTTATTTGTGGTCTTTTGCTCAAAGTTCTTCAACAGGGAGATCCTGCCCCATTGCATTTGACAATTTTTAATCTTTATTCGTCTGTTTATTATTTGTTCGACTAATAACTTCAGTGATCTTTTACTGCCTGCAGTGATGACCATATCACCAAGAAAATGACATGGTAATTTGCATCAAGATTGCAATATATTTCAGCCGGCCAATGGTCGACAGTGTACTGCTTCAGATCTGCTCTCATTGCTTTACTTATCATTGCACGGCTGAGAACAATTCATGGAAGCAGTGAGCTGTTTTATGCTATGACATTACTGAACCCAAGGGACCTGGCTTTGATGGTTTTATGTTATGTTTCTTTTCTTTATTTGGTGTTTAACGTCGTTTTCAACCACGAAGGTTATATCGCGACGGGGAAAGGGGGGGTGGGGGGGTGGGATAGAGCCACTTGTTAATTGTTTCTTGTTCACAAAAGCACCAATCAAAAAATTGCTCCAGGGGCTTGCAACGTAGTACAATATATTACCTTACTGGGAGAATGCAAGTTTCCAGTACAAAGGACTTAACATTTCTTACATACTGCTTGACTAAAATCTTTACAAACATTGACTATATTCTATACAAGAAACACTTAACAAGGGTAAAAGGAGAAACAGAATCCGTTAGTCGCCTCTTACGACATGCTGGGGAGCATCGGGTAAATTCTTCCCCCTAACCCGCGGGGGGTTTTATGTTATGTGCAGATTGCTCATTGTGATTATAAATTAGTTGGGTGGCTGCTTCATCCGAGTCACGTCTAGTTACATGTTACTGTGATTATGTGTGGATTGGTGCTTCCTCCTTTTTAGTCACTTTTCTTCCACTGATGATACCGTGATTGATGTTGCATTGCTGCTCTCAGCTTTGATTCCCGTTTCAGTCGTTCAGTTTTCTGTATATGAGTGGATTGGGGTAATTCAAATGACATAGTATACATTAATCAACATTAGACAATCAATGCCTTCAATCAGCAATTGCAGGCAGGATCAGGACATTTCCCATCGATGAATGCGTTCATATCATTGATTAAATTTGCGCATATTGCGCAAGTGAAACTTTACAACGAAGGGGTTATTTTTTTCAGTCATTTGAGTTTAACAAATATTTTGATAGTTGTTGTGCATAAACTTCAGTTCGTCCAGGACCATTCTACAAAGTTTCGAGCCTATTGGTAAAATTGTCGGGCATTTGACGGGCGCTGTGGCGGGGTGGTAAGACGTCGGCCTCTTAATCGGAAGGTCGAGGGTTCGAATCCCGGCTGCGGCCGCCTGGTGGGTTAAGTGTGGAGATTTTTCCGATCTCCCAGGTCAACTTATGTGCAGAACTGCTAGTGGCTTATCCCCCTTCGTGTGTACACACAAGCACAAGACCAAGTGCGCACGGAAAAGATCCTGTAATCCATGTCAGAGTTCGGTGGGTTATAGAAACACGAAAATACCCAGCATGCTTCCTCCGAAAGCGGCGTATGGCTGCCTAAATGGCGGGGTAAAAACGGTCATACACGTACAATTCCACTCGTGCAAAAACACGAGTGTACGTGGGAGTTTCAGCCCACGAACGCAGAAGAAGAAGAAGAGGTCGGGCATTTACCTTTTCTCCAAAACTGAGGTGTTACCAAATTGCACCTCCAAAATTGTCAATGGCGCTCAAGCTTTCCTGAATAGGTATGGCCTTAAACCCAGCTCTAACTGCTTTCTTCGGGTCACCAATGATCTAGGGAATGAGGCGTGTGTTTTTGCATACTAAAAAAATACGACTATGGCTGCACCATTGGAACCTCTTTCATGACCGTGCCTAAACATTACAAAATACGGTATAAAGGAGTTAGTTTGATTTTACGTTGGATCGTTCTTTTATGCGGAGTTCCATTCTACGTTTTCAAAGTCGCACAGACAACTAATCCCCCCCCCCCCCCCCCCCATGTTCTACAACATGTTTTGTTTTACATTTCGTCAAGTTTTGACTAAATGTTTTAACGTAGAGGGGGGAATCGAGACGAGGGTGTGGTGTATGTGTGTGTGTGTGTGTG
Organism: Littorina saxatilis; assembly: GCF_037325665.1. NCBI lineage: Eukaryota > Metazoa > Mollusca > Gastropoda > Littorinimorpha > Littorinidae > Littorina > Littorina saxatilis. Next base: position 44,228,988 of record NC_090253.1, on the reverse strand, counting down.
TGTGTGTGTGTGTGTGTGTGTGTGTGTGTGTGTAGAGCGATTCAGAGAAAACTACTGGACCGATCTTCATGAAACTTGACATGAGAGATCCTGAGTATGGTATCTCCAGATGTTTTTTTCATTTTTTTGATAAATGTCTTTGATGACGTCATATCCGGCTTTTCGTGAAAGTTGAGGCGGCACTGTCACGCTCTCATTTTTCAACCAAATTGGTTGAAATTTTGGTCAAGTAATCTTCGACAAAGCCCAAACTTTGGTATTGCATTTCAGCTTGAAGGCTTAAAAATTAATTGATGAGTTTGCTCATTAAAGTTGTCATTAAAATCGATTTTTCGCAAACAGATTTAAAATTGATTGCATCGTATTCTTCATCACATCCTGAATCTAAAAATATATACATATGTCATGTTTACTCTTAAAATGTGATCACAATTAACGAAAATAGATTAATTAATCTTACGATTAAAATTTAAGAAATCGATCCAAAAATGATTTCATCTTATTCTTTATCATTTCCTGATTCCAAAAACATATAGATATGATAGGATGGATTCAAAACAAGCTCAGAAAGTTAACAAGAATACAGAAAAGCGCGCTTTCCTGCTTAGCACAATACGCTACCGCGCTAATCTGGCGTGTCAATATCACTACGTTTTGCACGTGGGAGGTGAGCGATTTCCTTCACGCGGGGATTGACGAAGCTGTACTGTCTTGGTGAAAAAATACAGTGCGTTCAGTTTCATCCCGTGAGTTCGACAGCTTGACTAAATGTAGTAATTTCGCCTTACGCGACTTGTTCTTGTTTGGTTTAAACAAGGTGTTATTCAGTTAGACATGGTACAGTCGTAAAACAAGAAATAATAGGAACACGAACTCAAGCGAACGCTTATATTACGTTCGCTTTGTTATTTGCAGGGTGATGAACCGAGCGTGCTTTTGTCTGCACACAATTCCCATGATCCCTTTGCCAGCGCAGTCAGACCTGCTTCATAATAGACGCACGACCCTGGAAATAATCATATTTTATGTCTCTCTGTGAACATTCGTCCTGCTGATTCGGGTTACGAAACTGAGCGGCTCTTTTTTCCATCTTCATTTTCGCAGTAATGTCAGCCAATCAAAACGCGACTCTGAATCGGCAGGGGGCAGTACAGAGATCATTAGC
>NC_090253.1:44212823-44222823 GCF_037325665.1 Littorina saxatilis | reverse complement strand
AACACAGACAGACATACACACACACACACACACACACACTGAAACAGACATACATACACACACACAAACTAGAAGGAGTGAGAGCGAGAGAAAAAAAATGAGAAAGAGAGAGTCGTCAGTAAGTAGTGGTATCGACACGTAGTGATAATGACACGTAGCGCTAAACGATGTAGTGCTGTCGACACGTAGTGATAATGAACGAATGATAGCAACTCATAGACAAATTATTTGTAGCACTAATCAACGTAGCGATAGCGGCACGTAGCACAAATGACACGTAGGACAAATGACACGTAGCACAAATGACACGTAGCGCTAGCGATACGCACCCTTGTAAAAGCATGGTCGGATCTGAGACAAAGAGCAACACTGTTTTATGTGCCTTTGATTCATAATTGACGGGCGCAGTGGCCTGGTGGTAGGACGTCGGCCTCCTAACCGGGAGGTCGTGAGTTCGAATCCCGGTCGCTGCCGCCTGGTGGGTTAAGGATTGGAGATTTGTCCGATCTCCCAGGTCAACTTATGTGCAGACCTGCTAGTGACTTAACCCCCTTCGTGTGTACACGCAAGCACAAGACCATGTGCGCACGGAAAAGATCCTGTAATCCATGTCGGAGTTCGGTGGGTTACGGAAACACGAAAATACCCAGCATGCCAACTCAACACAAGCGGAGTGAAGCTGACTATGCTCTCAGAGTATAGTTTGGGGAACCCAAATGGGCAAACGAGCTCACACGTAACCAGAAAATTCTGGAACGCTGAAGAAGAAGAAGATTCATAATTATTACGATTCTGGGTTTTGACAGGAAGTCGCTTAATTAGAGTGAACTTTGGTCTAAACAGGTAACCTATATTAGCTTGAGTCCTGTTTCTTGAAACAAAAAAAACTACAAGAATGGTACGTTATTGAAACGTTTAATTTATGACAAAGCAAAACGCTACATTCACTGTAGTTCGACACAGCAGATTTTTAAGTGTACAGACACTAATGATACGGATATAAACTTCTCTGAAAAAATCAACCCCCCCCCCCCTCCCCCATAAAGAAAAGACGATTGCCTCGTTTGTGTTTTCTTTGCGAGTTTCTTGGACAATTTCACAGATAAGTGTACGTATAACCTGTATTATACGTGTTTGTCTTTCTGTGGCAGGAGGGTGGTGGGACCGGCACGGTTGGCCTAGTGGTAAGGCGTCCGCCCCGTGATCGGGAGGTCGTGGGTTCGAACCCCGGCCGGGTCATACCTAAGACTTTAAAATTGGCAATCTAGTGGCTGCTCCGCCTGGCGTCTGGCATTATGGGGTTAGTGCTAGGACTGGTTGGTCCGGTGTCAGAATAATGTGACTGGGTGAGACATGAAGCCTGTGCTGCGACTTCTGTCTTGTGTGTGGCGCACGTTATAATAATTATGTCAAAGCAGCACCGCCCTGATATGGCCCTTCGTGGTCGGCTGGGCGTTGAGGAAAAAAAAAGGTGGTGGGGTAGGGAGGAGAGAGGAACCAAGGGTTGAGATCCTATATCTACCTGGTAATTCGAGTGACACAGAATGTTTTTGAAGAACAGGTCACGGAACTCAAACGGCGTGGCGCACCCGATTGGTTGACATGCACAACGACGCTTCCCTGTCTTTCAATTTGATATGCAATGTGTCAGCCTCTCCCATCGCCCTGTTGTATGGAAAGCCGTTTGGCTCATAACCATTACACGCGTAATAAAACATAAATACACGTGTAATAAATAATTGATACACGTGTAATAAATGATTAATGCACGTGTAATAATCATTTTTACGCGTGTAATAAATAATTCATACACGTGTAAGAAATGATTAAATACGCGTGTAATAAATATTTCATGCGCGTGTAAGAAATGATTAAATACGCGTGTAATAAATATTTCATGCGCGTGTAAGGAATGATTAAATACACGCGTAGGAAATTATTTAAATACACGTGTATTTAATCATTACATACACCCGTAATAAACTTAAAACTTGAATCGGAAAATATACGACATGCAAAGCAACAACTCTCGTCTATTCTACTTCCGGTTCGCGCGCACAACAACCGACTTCATCTGATAAAACAAGTAACTTACCTTTCCAATGCTGTGCGAGCCTGGGCAAAGGCGTTAAATTGTTCTCGCAAACCTTCTAAGGTGACATTGACGTTTGCCGCTTCCGCCATCTTGAGCTGTAAGCGTGCAAAGCGAGGCGATGAAGACGCATAGAGTGTTTTTCATGTGGATTCCCAGTCCGAGTTTTTAAGTCGCTTAACCACGTGACTCCTGCATTTTTAACGCTTGTATGAAATATTTATTACACGCGTATTTATTCATTTCTTACGCGTGTATGAAAAATGTATTACACGTGTATTTAATCATGTCTTACACGTGTACGAAATGATTAAATACACGCGTAATAAATATTTCATGCGCGTGTAAGAAATATTTAATACACGCGTAAGAAATATTTCATGCGCGTGTAAGAAATAATTAATACACGCGTAATAATCATTTCATGCGCGTGTAAAAAATATTTAAATACACGTGTAATAAATAATTACACGTGTATTTAAATATTTCTTACACGCGCATGAAATGTTAATTACGCGTGTATTTAATCATTTCTTACACGAGTATGAAATATTTATTACACGTGTATTTAATCATTATGCTATTCCATAGCATGAGAAAAAAGATAAATTACACGTGCAATAAGAAATAAATACACGTGTATTAGTCATTTATTACGCGTGTATTTATGTTTTATTACACGCGTAATGGTTATGAGCCAAACGGCTTTCCATACTGTTGACTGTCAGCAGTAGGTGTTACCTCCCTTGGCGGATGATGACATTATTTAGTTTTACTGCAGTAAAAAAGTTTTACTTTTACTGCAGTAAAACTGAATAATGTCATCATCCGCCCCAACAGTCGGTTTTACAACAGACAAAAGTTTTACTGCAGTAAAACTAAAACAAGTCGCGTAAGGCGAAAATACAATATTTAGTCAAGTAGCTGCCATTTTTCAGCAAGACCGTATACTCGTAGCATCGTCAGTCCACCGCTCATGGCAAAGGCAGTGAAATTGACAAGAAGAGCGGGGTAGTAGTTGCGCTAAGAAGGATAGCACGCTTTTCTGTACCTCTCTTTGTTTTAACTTTCTGAGCGTGTTTTTAATCCAAACATATCATATCTATATGTTTTTGGAATCAGGAACCGACAAGGAATAAGATGAAAGTGTTTTTAAATTGATTTGGACAATTTAATTTTGATAATAATTTTTATATATTTAATTTTCAGAGCTTGTTTTTAATCCGAATATAACATATTTATATGTTTTTGGAATCAGCAAATGATGGAGAATAAGATAAACGTAAATTTGGAGCGTTTTATAAATTTGTATTTTTTTTTACAATTTTCAGATTTTTAATGACCAAAGTCATTAATTAATTTTTAAGCCACCAAGCTGAAATGCAATACCGAACCCCGGGCTTCGTCGAAGATTACTTGACCAAAATTTCAACCAATTTGGTTGAAAAATGAGGGCGTGACAGTGCCGCCTCAACTTTCACGAAAAGCCGGATATGACGTCATCAAAGACATTTATCAAAAAAATGAAAAAAACGTATGGGGATTTCATACCCAGGAACTCTCATGTCAAATTTCATAAAGATCGGTCCAGTAGTTTAGTCTGAATCGCTCTACACACACACACAGACACACACACACACACACACACACACACACACACATACACCACGACCCTCGTCTCGATTCCCCCCTCTACGTTAAAATATTTAGTCAAAACTTGACTAAATATAATGAAGATTACTGCAGTAAAACACGAACCCAGTTTTATTGCAGTAAAACTTAAATGAGTTTTACTGCAGTAAAACGTGTTACTGCAGTAAAATCAGCTGCCCGGGCGGATGATGACAATATTCAGTTTTACTGCAGTAAAACTAGTTTTACTGCAGTAAAAAAGTTTAACTGAATAATGTCATCATCCGCCGAGGATAGTTACCTCCCTTGGCTGTAAATATGCCACTATACCTGTTTGAAAGGCTGTACTGTAGTCTTTTTTTTTAAGTGAGGATTAAAATGACCCCCACAAGGCGTTGAAATAGGATATTTTTGAATCATTCGAACCTCTTCAGAGGTTGCTTTGAGGTAATGGAATGGTTTTGTCACAATAGAAAACAGAAAAACATTCCGGGCGAAACAAGATAAGTGTCAGCTTTTCAAGGTTGGACGGAGGGTTATAGGTATTTGAGCGAATGTACAAACAAAATGAAGCATTGCTTGGTGTATGGTGACAAGGGGCTCCGCTGTACATAGGATTTCACCTCATATATTTTCTTTCAATAAAAACTTGTTGAAAGCAAAGAAGACAAAAATGTTTACAATGCGAAATTGGGCCAAGGACGTGTTTAGATTTAAAACAGAAATGTGTCCACCCTGACTCTTACTCTACCGACTTTTTCCGCACGCTCTATTTTTCTTCGGCGGTGAATGCACCTAACATGAATGTGTTCTTTTTTAAATTTTGAAAGGGTAACATGACCATACGCCATGTGATTGATGTAACGCATGAAGCGCAAGATCCGTGAACGAGTTGCCGTGTGAAAGAAGGTGTTGGGTTACTTCTGCATTTATCATCGTGAATCGTCTGAGACTAGGGTAAAGAAGCTTAATTGTTGTGCCTTTCGATAACAAACACACAAAAATGGGGGGGGGGGCGGGGGTGTAGGGGCGGTGGTTGTGGGGGCGGGGAGGGGGGGGGGGCGGTGGTGGATGAGGGGAAAAGAAATACAGAAAAAAGATTTTTAAAAATGACGTCACAAAACTTGTATTGCTCTCTCTTTCTTCTTTCTTTCTTTTTTTTCTTCTTTCTTTCTTTCTTTCTTAATTTGGTTCTTTCTTTCTTACTATTTTCCTTTCTCTTTTGCTTTTTTTTTCTCAATAGTTTTGTGCGCTGATAATCTTGTTCTAGTGTTGTTTTGCCTTTGGTTTGTGTGCGGGTGTGCGGGTGTCTTTTGGGAACAGGTGCGTACTTCGTGTGAGTGGAGGGAGGCTTACGTGTGTGTGTTTGTGTGTGTGGAAACAGAACGGGGAGAGAGTAAGAGAAAAAGAGAAATACAGATCAGAAATTAGAACAAGTCCCGTGAAGCGATTTCAAAACATTTAGTCAATCTGTCGGCCTTCAACTAAAAGATCAAGACTGAAAACCTGGAATCAGACATCAAGAAAAGTCTTGATTCTTGAATCTGTTACTCGTGGTCAAAACCTAGTCAGATTTGTGTGGGTTTGGTTGTGTGGGTTTGGTTGTGTGTGTGTGTGTGTGTGTGTGTGTGTGTGTGTGTGTGTGTGTGTGTGTGTGTGTGCGTGTTGCTATTGTTGTAAATTCGAATTTGGAGGTGTGTGTTTGCCTTTGCATTGTAGAGACACGTCTGTTGCACCACACTTTGAAGTAATTCCACACTTTGAAGTAAATTACTTCAAAGTGTGGGGATGTGCCCCACACTTTGAAGTAAACCCATTTTTTACTTCCCACACTTTGAAGTAAACTCAGTTTTTACTTCAAAGTGTTGGGGGATCTTCCCACACTTTGAAGTAACTTACTTCAAAGCGTGGGACTTTTGCATCGCCTGTTTGAGCCTGATGATTTTGTCCAAAAAAAATGGCAAAGTCTTTTGGATGAGTGAACAGAAAAAGTGAGCGAGCCAAGAAACATAGTGATGTTTGTTATCAGGCTTTAAGCAATGTCCCATTGTTGAGTGTGACGAAAACTCGTGGTGACGATTTCAAAAACATGTTGGGTCATGCGGAGACTATCTGGGAACAATTGGGCTAATTCGGCACGACTTTACAAGCATGGGCTCACTGTAAAAAGCCCCCCCCTACGACATTTCTCCACCAAATGTCCCCACTGTCACAATTTCCTGCCAAATGTCCGCAACTGCGATAATTTCCCGCCAAATATTCCAACTGCGACAACTTCCCGCCAGATGTCCCAGCTACGATAATTCCCACCAAAATGTCCCCACTACGACGTTTCCCCGTAGTAAGGGCATTTCAAGGGAGAATTGTCGCAGTGGGGACATTTGGCGGGGAATTGTCGTAGTGTTGAACATTCGGCGGGGAATTACTGCAGTTGCGGACAATTGGCGACGAATTGTCGTAGTAGGGAGGGCCGTTTGGAGGGGAATTGTCGTAGTGGGAGGCATTTGGCGGGGAATTGTCGTAGTGTGGACATTTGGCGGAGAATTACCGCAGTTGTGGACATTTGGCGACGAATTGTTGTAGTGGGGCCGTTGGGGGGGGGGGGGGAGGATTGTCGCAGTTGGGACATTTCCAGGGAGGATTGTCGCAGTGGGGACATTTGGCGGGGAATTGTCGCAGGGGGGGACACTTCCTGGGGAATTGTCGCAGTGGGGATTTTTGGCGAGTAATTGTCGAAGGGGGAGACATTTGGCAGGGAATTGTCGTAGTGGGGCCATTTGGCGACTAATTGTCGTAGTGGGGCCGTTTGGCGACGAACTGTCGTAGTGGGGACATTTGGCGGGTAATTGTCGCAGCGGAGGACACTTGGTGGGGAGTTGTTGCAGTGGGGATATTTTGCGGGGAATTGTCGTAGTGGGGACATTTGGCGGGGAATTGTCGTACTGGGAACATTTGAAGACGAATTGTCGTAGTGGGGACGTTGGGCGGGTAGTTGTCGTAGTGGGGGCATTTGGCAGGGAAATGTCGCAGTGGGAAACACTTGGTGTGAAATTGTCGTAGTGGGGACATTTTGGCGGGGAAATGTCGCAGTGGGAGACACTTGGTGGGGAATTGTCGCAGTGGGGGACATTTGGCGGGTAGTTGTCGTAGTGGGGGCATTTGGCGGGGAACTGTCGTGGTGGTGACATTTTCCAGGGCGAGTGGCAGCATTTCGCGGGGAATTGTCGCAGTTGGGATATTCGGCGGGGAATTATCGCAGTTGGTATATTTGGAGAAGAATTATCGCAGATGCAGACATTTGGCGGGAAATTGCGACAGTGGGGACATTTGGTGGGGGAGTTGTCGTAGTGGGGACATGTTCCAGGGAGCCCATGCTTGTAAAATCGTGCCGAATGAGCCCGAGTGTTCTCAGATAGTCTCCGCGTGACCCCACATGTTCTAAAATCGTCACCACGTGTTTTCGTCACACTCAACAATAGGTCATTGCTTTGGGTTGATAATAAACATCACTGTGTTTCTTGGCTCGCTCACTTTTTCTGTTCACTCATCCAAAAGACTTTGCCATTTTTTTGGACAAAATCATCAGGCTCAAACAGGCGATGAAAAAGTCCCACGCTTTCAAGTAAGTTACTTCAAAGTGTGGAAAGATCCCCCCACACTTTGAAGTAAAAACTGAGTTTACTTCAAAGTGTGGGAAGATCCCCCCACACTTTGAACCAAAAAAATGGGTTTACTTCAAAGTGTGGGGCACATCCCCACACTTTGAAGTAATTTACTTCAAAGTGTGGGATTACTTCAAAGTGTGGTGCAACACACGTCCTCTTGACGTCTTGTACAATCACGCTGGTTACATTGGTGCATACGGTAGGGAATGAACGGTTGGCCTTTTCAGCACTATGATTGGTTTGAACGTAAACAACTTCATCTTAAAGATCCACACCTACGTTCATTTGGCCTCGTTTCATTTGATGAATATGATGATAAAGAATTCATGCTGCAAGTAATCTGATGTTTCACCTTTCCGCTCCGCCTACTCTGCAAAATACATATTGGAACCCTAGCTAGCACTATTTATTGACACAATACACGGATGCTCCATAATCGACACCTTTAACGACGAAATGGAGCATGACGGCTTTCTGCTGACTGATAGTTCTTGCTCTCCTTCTTCTTGTTCTGCGTTCCCACCCATGGTGTACTCTTCAATCCGGTGTGTAGGGCGACATATTTTCAGTGAAATGTAGGGCGAAGTATTTTCAGTGAAATACAGTGCTTTCGTCTTCTTCTTCTTCTTCTTCTTCTTCTTCTTCTTCTCTTCTTCTTCTTCTCTTCTTCTTCTTCTTCTGCGTCCCAAGCTGTGCTAAATCTTCAATACGGTCTGTGGGGCGAAGTCCGCAGTCCGCCGCAGCGACGTTGCCGGTGTAACACGAGAAAATTACTCCCACGAGATTTTTACTCCGGAGTAAACATTTCGTACGAAAAAGTTACTCCCTTTACGAAAAAAGCACTCCCCCATTGCACGAGAAAATTACTCCCCAAGACAGGTGAGTTCCGAGTAAAACATTTTGTACGAAAATGTTACTCCCCTGACGAATAAATAACGAATAAATTACTTCACCCCAACACGAGCAATTTAACTTCCCATGTCAGGTGTACGACATTTTTACTCCCTTGTCCCCTGTGGTGGAGGGGGTGGAAGGAGGGTAGCGCGACATTCGTTTGCGCGAGATCACTTATTGGCATTATCCCTTCGCCCGCATCCCATTTTTGCGAACGAGATTTTTACTGGAAGTAAAAAAAATGGGGAGTAAAAATTTCGTGGAGGGAGTAATTTTTTCGTGCCTTGGGGAGTTCTTTTCTCGTACGAAAAGTGTACTCGGAGTAAGAATTTCGTACGAAATATTTACTCCGGAGTAAATTTTTCGTGGAGTAAAAATGTCATGTTACACCGGCCCCCAGAGCTTCTTGTGGGCCTCCTTGGACTGGGCCATGTGACTGATATTTCAACAACTATTTACTTTTTTATGACCATGGAGAGAGAAATAATCAACTATGTTATTTCATGAATGACTGCACTGGGACACCCCCTAATTTTCAAAGAGTCATTACAGCAACCGCAGGATTCCAATAAGGTGTTTTTGTCGCTAGTGTTGTTGGTGTTGTTGTTGTTGTTGTTGTTGTCGTTGTCGTTGTTGTTGTTGTTGTTCTTCTTCTTCTTCTTCTTCTTCTTCTTCTTCTTCTTCTTTTTCTTCTTCTTCTTCTTCTTCTTCTTCTTCTTCTTCTTTTTCTTCTTCTTCTTCTTCTTTTTCTTCTTCTTCTTTTTCTTCTTCTTCTTCTTTTTCTTCTTCTTCTTCTTCTTTTTCTTCTTCTTTTTCTTCTTTTTCTTCTTCTTTTTCTTCTTCTTCTTCTTCTTTTTCTTCTTCTTCTACTATTTCCAAGTCTTGTAACCCCCCATGTAGCCATGCACCTACCCGAAAGCTTCGTAGAAGTGCCTCTCTTTGAAAGGGTGACCTCTTTTTTGTAGCTAGGTACATATACTTGCAAAGTACCCAAACACCAAAAGTACTAATGGTATTCTTTTTTTTCTTCTTCTTCTTCTTCTTCTTCGTCTTCTTTTTACATTTAGTCAAGTTTTGACTAAATGTTTTAACATAGAGGGGGAATCGAGACGAGGGTCGTGGTGTATGTGTGTGTGTGTGTGTGTGTGTGTGTGTGTGTGTGTGTGTGTGTGTGTGTGTGTGTGTGTGTGTGTGTGTGTGTGTGTGTGTGTGTGTAGAGCGATTCAGAGTAAACTACTGGACCGATCTTTATGAAATTTTACATGAGAGTTCCTGGGTATGAGATTCCAAAAACATATAGATATGATATGTTTGGATGGAAAACACGCTCAGAAAGTTAAAACGAAGAGAGGTACAGAAAAGCGTGCTATCCTTCTCAGCGCAACTACACTACCCCGCTCTTCTTGTCAATTTCACTGCCTTTGCCACGAGCGGTGGAATGACGAAACTACGAGTATGCGGTCTTGGTGAAAAAATGCAGTGCGTTCAGTTTTATTCTGTGAGTTCGACAGCTTGACTAAATGTAGTAATTTCGCCTTACGCGACTTGTTTTCTTCTCCTTTTAAGTTCGTGGACGGTCAATAAATGACAAAAAGCGGCTGTAATCTTTGACGTACGAGGCCTTTTTGTGAAAGGGATTTTTTTGTTTATCGACATGAAATGCTTGACTGCGTGTGACAGAGTTGACTCCATGCATGCACATTCTCCTCAGAAATTC
>NC_090253.1:44181353-44212623 GCF_037325665.1 Littorina saxatilis | reverse complement strand
CTTTTCCCACATGAGCAAATAGTTTGTTTGTTTTTTTTTGTTTTTTTTGTTTTTCTTGTTTGCTTGTTTTTGTGCGTAGGAACCCCTTGGTTTTTCTCAGTGCAAGGGGGAAAAAAAAGAAGAAAAAACCGCCACCGAAAAAAGCCTCAAACAAACAAGCAAAAAAAAAACAACCTCAAAGCAAACAAGAAACCTGTTTGGTCGGGTGGTGTGTTTGGTTTTGTTATATACGTATGTTTATTATCATTATACACCGTTTCTTTCGTGTTGTAGCATGCTTTAGAAGGAACGTGAGAGCTGGGATTTGGAATCATAATATAATGCTTTTTACATGTCGAGATGATTAAGTGTTATGCGATTTACAACTCAAAAAGAAGGTAAACCCAGCATGCTTCCTCCGAAAGCGGCGTATGGCTGCCTAAATGGCGGGGTAAAAACGGTCATACACGTAAAAGCCGTGGGAGTTTCAGCCCATGAACGAACAAACAAAAAACAAACACTTGTTTTAACACACTCTCAAAATGTCACTGACAAAATATTACCCACATAATTATTAGTGAAGCCGATTTTTTTTGGTCAATTGCTGTCGTATGTTTTTAAAACCACCACCTTTTCCCCGAAAAGCACAATCTTTTTCACGTGCTTTGTGTAGCGCTATGTTTGTTTGTTCGTTCATGGGCTGAAACTCCCACGGCTTTTAAGTGTATGACCGTTTTTACCCCGCCATTTAGGCAGCCATACGCCGCTTTCGGGGGAGAAAGTGTAGCGCTATGACTGAAACTGTGTGCCAAAAACGTTTCTACAGCAACAATTACAGTCCTTTTAAGAATTCCAAACAAGACAAATTTCCATTGAATGATTGGACCCTTGCTTTTTAGCACATGTTTAGAGATTGAATACATTTTCTTGACCGACTGCATTCTGATAATCATCGGTCCACGCTATCGCTACTGTCTCTCTGGCAGGGTGCATAATTGTTGCGCGGAATCTATCAAAACAAGAATATTAACAGCTATTGGGTTTTCAGCGTAGCAATGGGGTCCGATATTTAGACGAGACAAGTATAATGCCGACGAGTCGAAGACGAGTCGCATTATACTTGTTCGAGTCTAAATATCGGACCCTATTGCTACGCTGAAAACACAATAGCGATTATATAGCTGTTTCGTCCTGATATGGCTCTGCGTAGTCGGCTGGACGTTAAGCAACAAATAAACAAACAAGTATAGCTGTTCTGACCTTGATTTGTTGTTCCAAACTTACAAAATGACAGTTTTTGCGTCGATGCGTTGACCTCAGGTTTTGATAGCAGACGCCGTTTCTTATGAGCATTAGTTTTGCGCAGGCGCCACACTGACTTTGGAAAATAACCTCGATTTGACAACACAGCCGATAAACAGCTTTTTATTAGTTCATTCGTATACAACAAAAAGAAGTTTGAGTTTTGTTTAGATTTTGAACAAGACTACTTATGAAGAAGACCAAAACACAACATCAACGGAAAACTAGGAACAACTGAAGAACTAGGATGCAACAAGGGGAGGAGAAGAGAACAGCTAATCCGTACAACGCCAGCAGACGACAGCGAAGTTTTCAGTTTGGGTGAATGGTATCGCTTGTCTCGTCATGAAGCGAATTTTTCAACCTCAGTTATAAACGACTACATGAATGTTAGTGCCATGGGTTGTACATCAATACTTCAGAGGGGAAGTGGGGTATTTGGTGTGGAGTTACGAGATAAGAAAGTCGGCCATTTTTGCCAATATGCTTTTGGATATATTGGCAAAAATGGCCGACTTCAGTAGCATTATGCTTTGATGATCGGAAGAGACTATCTAATCACAGTCCCCGAATTCCCCCACGTGTGCATCAGAATAGCTATATAGAGTTATCTCCCATATGTTTTTCGCTAATGTTTTTGAGAACAGACGAACTGAGACGAAAGTGATTGCAGATTGGCCGACTTCGGCAGTGATCTCAGTTCTGTTCTTCACAGTTATGATAAAAACATCGTTCTAACGTCAAAACAAGTCGAAATGTTGAGACTGCTGTGGGAAGGAAACCGTGATATGTGTTGCATCACTCCCAACTGATGACGGAAAAAATATCGTCTGCTCCGTAGCCAAAGTTGATTATCACGTGACAATTTTGCCATATTTAGAGTTGTTTGCACAGTAAATACACCCGCGAAAGATAGCTCGCTTGAAACTGTCTTACATAATTATTATCAATTCCTTTGTAATTTAAGAATTACACAACACCATGAAAAATCATTATCGACGATCGCGAATCTGCTTATAATTATCAATAACACATTACGAAAAGCTCTAAATATGTACAAAAATCGATTTCTTACCCACAGAAAGAAAACCAAGGCATCCTGTCAGGGATAAATAAGACACGAAGGGAAGGAACTCATTTGACCTGAGTTCAGGATGGACCGACTGATCTTTGTTTGAGGTGATCTACAACTCAATAAAGAATTAATAAAGTCGGAGTCATCCTGTTCAAAATGCTTTTGTAATGACTTTGTTTGGCGTCACTGGAACACATTAATTACGATTTAAAGCAGGTAATAAAACGGGGTTCTGCGATGGTGTTCTACTATCGCAGACAATGAATTGCCACATCGGATCTGAGGATTATACCGTTTGATTCCCGGGTGAATTTGTAATCGCTTACGACACACGTTTACCAGACTTTATCATTGCCTGTTTTGTGGCAAATAAATCGAGGTATGCATGAACCGTGATGCACAGTTTACGTCAAACCATAAAGTACTGCGCAGTATTGTGTTCATTCGATTGTAAATAAACAGAAAAGTTCAACATTCTCTGTTACAGGGCTTGCCGGGCTTGCACCTACATTTCATACATCAAAACTGTTTTGACGCGTTAAACAATTTTAAAGCTAGAAATTGCTTTTGAAGCACAGACATGTTTAAAACTTAGAGCGAGTTTATGAAATGAAAATATAATACTTTAAGAAAAACCCTGCCTTAAAATCTCTTATTTAAGTCCTGATATTCTGTCAAAATAAGTGTTGCTTTACATGCGCATGAGTGTGACTTGGATGGTGGGGGTGGGGGTGGGGGGGGGGGGGGGGTTGGGTTTCTACCTCTACCCGCTCCGACACACAAAGCTCCTCTACCGTCTTCTTGGCTGTAAAAAAAAAAAAAAAATTATTTAACATTTTAATGGACAATAAAGTGTTGTTATTGTTATTGTTATTGTCTGCTTGTTTTCTGTGAGCCTGCACTTCCAAGTTTATCAGGAATCCACTTTTTTTTGCGTTGTTGTTTTATTAAAGTTGAATAATGTAGACAACACAAAATATTCACTAGTACTCTGTGACAATTGCGTGTTTTTTGTTGTTGTTGTTTCGTGTTGCTTTTCTGGCTTCAAAACTAAATCTGTTCGTTCTAATTTGTTTTCCACACAGTGTAGTCATGGCAATTACATTTGACCTTCTAGACTTCATAATGTATCCTGCGATGTAGGTCATATCCAAAATACCTGAATACCCAGCTCCTCTGCCGTCTTCTTGGCTGTCTGCTTGTTATCTGTGAGCCTGTACCTCCGAGTTTATCAGGAATCCACCTTATTTTGAACCACTCTGAACTTTGTGGCGATTTATATTCCCTAGGGTGCACTGACAGACCAGGACAGGCGTGTTGTTCGGTGGCGTTACGTTGACAATGCATCACTGTCGCTACTCATCTGTTGCAGACTTTCTGCTACATAAATACTGCGCTGCATTCAGCCAGGGACAGTATAACAAGTAACAGCTTCTGTCAATTAGTCATTATCTGTCTTGAGATAATTGTTCGTGGCCTGTTAGCTGTCGGAGGTCCTGCGGTGAGTGCATCACGCTGCGCCCTGTCTGGTCCAGGGATCGATCCCCGGTTGGGGCAGAGAGATAGGAAGAGAGAGGGGAGAGAGAGAGAGAGAGAGAGAGAGAGAGAGAGAGAGAGAGAGAGAGAGAGAGAGAGAGAGAGAGAGAGAGAGAGAGAGAGAGAGAGAGAGAGAGAGAGAGAGAGAGAGAGGGGGGGGAGAGAGAGGGTGGAGATGTAGAGGTTACATGCCGAGTCTCAGTGATTATCAAAAATAATGGTCGAAGTTAGCGGATCATGAAAAATGCGAGCTTCAGCGAGTTAATTTAATTCGTGGTCTTTATTAATTCAGGTCGTGGGTTCGGGGTTCGAACCCACGACCTCCCGATCATGGGGCGGACGCCTTACCACTAGGCCAACCGTGCCGGTTAGCCCAGGGCTGAGCAACACGAAGCTATAGTGGGTGCCACCCCAGTGTGTGGGAGCCAGCAAGCGGGGTCTGATTGGTTGACATTGAGAGTTGTGGTGATTTCAACCAATCAGACCCCGCGGCTGGCTCCTACCCACTTGGTTGGCACCCACTATAGCTTCGTGCACCTCAGCCCTGGACTCTAATATGACGCTTGAATTATAAAACAAACAAAAAACCGCCGGCTTATTTCCGCCGTTGCCTCTTCGCGGTCAACTACCGCTTTAAGTCTTGGAAGTGGCAGGTGCTCGTTTGGTCAGCGGTACGATTGCCGGATTAAGGCGTTGGACAGTCACTGTGTGTGTGCTTACCCCGCAGCTTGACCCGCAGTGCCTCCTGTATTACCAACATGCAGCAAAAACCGCTACGCAGTCTGTGTATGCATTGCAGCCTACACGGCACCGGACCGATATCAACTTGATGGGACAGGGGTACGGTTTGAGGAGGGCGCGACTACAGCTGAAAGTCAACTGATAGCCGGGATCGCGTTAAACCGGAAGTTTGCGGTATTTTTTGGTCTGTTTTTACATTTAGTCAAGTTTTGACTAAATGTTTTAACATAGAGGGGGAATCGAGACGAGGGTCGTGGTGTATGTGTGTGTGTGTGTGTGTGTGTGTGTGTGTGTGTGTGTGTGTGTGTGTGTGTGTGTGTGTGTGTGTACCCATGTTTCCACAGGTTTGGTTGCCTAAATCACCATAAGGCAACCATCCACACGTGGATGGCAACCTAAACTCTGGATGGCAACCTAATTGTGTGGATGCTCGCTTCATTTAACACCGTTAAATTGACTTTTTTGACGGAAAGAATGTCATAACAATGTTCAAAATGACATTCTTTCCGTCCTCTATAGGCGACGAAATAGGTCAAATTTTGTGCATTTTTCAGTGCAAAATTCTTCGATGCCGGAGCGAGTACTGCACCCAGTGCTGTTGTAGTGCAAGTGCACTAGAAAGGCACTACACCCAGTGCCGCCTCTTAGGTAACCATCCACACTTTAGGTGTGTGTGTGTGTGTCTGTGCGTGTGTGTGTAGAGCGATTCAGACCAAACTACTGGACCGATCTTTATGAAATTTTACATGAGAGTTCCTGGGAATGATATCCCCGGATGTTTTTTTTCTTTTTTTCGATAAATACTTTTGATGACGTCATATCCGGTTTTTTTGTAAAAGTTGAGGCGGCACTGTCACATTGATTGAAATTTGTGCAAAGCAATCTTCGACGAAGGCCGGACTTCGGTATTGCATTTCAGCTTGGTGGCTTAAAAATTAATTAATGACTTTGGCCATTAAAAATCTGAAAATTGTAATAATTTTTTTTTTATATAAAACGATCCAAATTTACGTTCATCTTATTCTACATCATTTCCTGATTCCAAAAACATATAAATATGTTATATTTGGATTCAAAACAAGCTCTGAAAATTAAAAATATAAAAATTATGATCAAAATTAAATTTCCGAAATCGATTTAAAATCAATTTCATCTTATTCCTTGTCGGTTCCTGATTCCAAAAACATATAGATATGATATGCTTGGATTAAAAACACGCTCAGAATGTTAAAACGAAGAGAGGTACAGAAAAGCGTGATATGCAGCACAGCGAAACCACTACCGCGCTGAACAGGCTCGTCAGTTTCACTCCGTTATGCACAAGCGGCGGACTACGGTCATTGTGAAAAAAATGCAGTGCGTTCAGTTTCATTCTGTGAGTTCCACAGCTTGACTAAATGTAGTAATTTCGCCTTTCGCGACTTGTTTTTCTCTCAACTGGTACTTGAAAATATCCAAAAGTTTCGGTTTCACGCGATCCCAGATCAGTAAGCTATCCGCGTTTTCTTTTTGCTTTTACCTCGCACCCTTCTTGATACCCCTACTATCTCTACTACCTCCTTATTGCAAAAAAAGCAATCTCAGCGTAACTGCAGACAGTGTATTACTTTTAGTCAAGAAATTGGCAAAATATTGATTTTGTCGTTATTTCGTTGTTTTTTTTATGGCAGCAGTTTGCACAAACTTGATTGTAAAAACAAAAAAATCACAAAAGTGCTGGAGCTTCTTCTCTGATAATAAAACCCAGAAGGAGGGACACGATTACACGACTAAAGTCAAAACTTCACAGGTATTACGGACACGAACAATAGTTCTAACCAAATGAACGCAGTAAACCTTTACTCAATATATTCAGGATTCCAAGCTTGTCTTTTTACATTTAGTCAAGTTTTGACTAAATGTTTTAACGTAGAGGGGGGGAATCGAGACGAGGGTCGTGGTGTATGTGCGTGCGTGCGTGCGTGCGTGTGTGTGTGTGTGTGTGTGTGTCTGTGTGTGTGTGTGTGTAGAGCGATTCAGACTAAACTACTGGACCGATCTTTATGAAATTTGACATGAGAGTTCCTGGGTATGAAATCCCCGAAGGTTTTTTTCATTTTTTAATCTTTTCACATGTACAATTGTAGATTGTTTTCTCTTTTTACATTTAGTCAAGTTTTGATTTTTCCTTCTTTTTGTTGCATCGATTTACACCGAGTGCACCTATTCACATCGAGTTCATGCTATATCGTACTGTCGTCTGGGATGCCGTTTTCAGTATTCTCAGCGTTGAATAATGTATAAAGAGAAGAAACGATCACAGCAGGAGAAATGAAAGTCGTGTGTGCATTTTTGGGCTTTTGGAGGGACGATTGCGAGTTTGATTCCGTTCTTGACATACTTGGAAACGTGTAACATACAATCTTGCACACGTTTGCTTTAGTAGTGGCAAAGAATGAAAGCGTGAGACATAAAGCGATATACTCCCCGAACTGGTCTTACAACAAGTCACCAAACATCTTATCGTCACGCTCATAAGATAATTGCCTATGTCATTTTTTGGTGTTTTGAGAAAAACGCAAAAAACTTTCTTTGGTTTCTGAACAATCTGCCTATCTCATTTTATTTATAAGTTGCAGACTGTCTATCTCGAGCGGCGACAGCTGCATAAACGTGAGTTAAAGAGCTGACAGCAACATTTTCAATCAGCCAAACTGCATAACAACCCACACAGAGCTTTTGCATACCTCCACATTCTCAAAACAAGTCTTTGTGTATCATAAAGAAAAAGTGCCTAACTCAAGAAACGAGATCGGCAGTTTTGCTTACATTACCGTGGCAATGGTTACTGAAGGTCTGAGAGTGTGTACTCTCTAACACATGATAGATACCCTTCCAGTAGGTTCACCTGTAGTTTCACTACATAAATGCCTAACACTGAGATAGGTATTTTTCTTATGAGGGTGACGTTACACTGTAAACCATCATAGACCCGTTCAGCGTGGGATAACAAAATTACTCCACTTGCACATATACCAAAAATCACGAACCTTGCTAAATGTTTACTTGGCGGACGGACAGAGAAGCAAGGAAATAATCATTTATGATTATTTAGAACGCACGTAAAAGGAAATCCTGTCCATGTTATCTCCGCGCAGCTGTGTCCACGCCTTCACGTTTCTCGTTATGCATCAGTCAGCAGTAATGACCACATTTCCATAAATCAACAAGCTTTGTGAAAAGCATGCCTTTATGACTCCTTATTATGCATCGCTTGATGATACACTGCACGATCCAACGGGAGTTACACAAACACGTTTACGAGGCCTTGAACAAGAAGTGTGTGTGTGTGTACGTGTGTGTGTGTGTGTGTGTGTGTGTGTATGTGTGTGTGTATGTGTGTGTGTTTGTGTGTGTGTGTGTCAGTGTGCGTGTGTGTGTGTGTGTGTGTGTAGGTGTCTATACGGGAACCTAGGTGTTTGGGCAGGAACATATGTAGAGGTTACATGCCGAGTCTCAGTGATTATCAAAAATAATGGTCGAAGTTAGCGGATCATGAAAAATGCGAGCTTCAGCGAGCTTTTTCATGACCGCGAACTGAGACCATTATTTTTGATAATCACTGAGACGAGGTATGTAACCTCTTTATCCCTCCTTTCTTCAGTTATTCAAAGAAAAGAGGAGTTTTTGTGCGAAAGTTTGATCAAATCATATTCACCCAACCAGTCTACCTGCGCAGGCGATCGATTAATGCGCGGTTGTATAGTTCCGTGCAAATCATTCAAATTTGTTCACACTTCTTGTCAGTTTCCATGTTTTGAACTAAAATCAAGTACACAGTTATGTTGTCATTCTGCTGTGGCGGTAAAGGCAGATAGTGTGTGTTCTGTTCATGTTTTGGTATCGCTCAGGAAATGTTCTTTCCTCGAATGTGACTAGCAGACGAAGTTTTACACCCGTGTTCCAACGCTAAAAACTGTATGAAGTTTAGTTTTCTGGGGAAAATAGTGTATGACACCGCTGCATGTTCTTCAAGTTGATTAAATGTTTGCAATTGATTGCGTGTGATCTGTTTATAAAATGAAATATTGTTGAAAACTGACCGTCGGATTGCAGTCTTGTCGATGCAGCCGATATCTGGAAGGGGAACTACTCGTGTCGCTAGACAAAGTATGAGAGTTACTTTTCCTTGGAATCTTGCTAGCGATAAACGATTGTGCACGGCAGATCTGAATTCAGAAAACAATAACCAAACTCATGGATTTTATATTGAGATTCATGTGTTCAAGCCTGTAGTTGCTGGTTTAAATGCGGTATGGTTGTATTGTTTGCTCCAGAAATGTATATTTTGTACGTTCTGAACTTTTGAGTCGCAAAAAGTAGATCCACAATGTGTACAGTCTCTACCCATGAGCTATCGAGGATTCAGGCCCTTTGTTGGGTAAGTGATTTTGGTTGTTGGGTAAGTTACCGAAAAATAACTAGCCCTACAAGTTTACAGAGAGAAAGAAGCAGAGGGGGGGATAAAGATGGTTATACCGGAACTTTGGAGGGAACCTTGGAAAATGTTGCAGGATTTTCGGGAAGGTTCCAGGGAACTCTCCAACATTTTCTGAACCAAGGCAGGTTCCCATAAAAGTACCAACAAATGTATGCAAATTTTATGAAATCGCAGTTATCTTCCTTTGACTAAGGCAAATATGTTCGCATTGGCACCAGTCTGTGCCCTTCAACTCGTCACTGTGTTGCCTTCTCTCTCTCTCTTGTTTGAGTTTGATTTTATTTTTATTTAACTTTTGATTTGAACTTAGTTTGTTTTTATTTGAATTTTTTTAATTTGATTTTTTTTATTTGATTTGATTTTGCCTTTTTTTTAATGTTTTTTGTTTGATTTTTTATTTGATAATTGTAATAGTTTTTTTGTTTGTTATTTTATTTGATTTGAATTTTGTTTGTTTGTTGACATTTTGGATTCTATTCGTCTCATCCGAAAGACTTGCACTTGAACCCACCACCTAGGTTAGGAAAGGGGAGGGAGAAAATTGCTAACGCCCTGACCCAGGGTCGAACTCGCAACCTATCGCTTCCGAGCGCAAGTTCGTTACCACTCGGCCACCCAGCCCAGCAATAAAAGCAGACGTAAACGCGAGGACCGACTTAGCAACAGAATAGTAAAGAACCCCATTCTTCCCCAAGCTCTTTGCATTGAAAGTGCAGTGAAACTCCGCCCCCATCGCTTCCTAATTGCCTTTTGCAAGACTTGTCAGAAGGTACTCTCGTTCCTGTCTTTATCCTCTATTGGACAACGTTAAGAAGTTGCATACTTGAATGACCAATCAGTGCCTGTCTTTAAACGACCATATCTCTTCAAGTACGCAGTAAGGAACGCCTATTTGATTTATTGGGGTTATAAATCACTAGCACACTGCGATAGCTATAACCGTTCCAATGCTAGACAGTTAGCTCGGGGGCCCGGATTTGCGATTCCTAAACGCCCCACTGAACGACTGACGTCACACGTCGCTTCGGTCTTTTCCGGAGGAACACCGCGTGTACATAATACACACTTCGATCGCGTAGCACTGCCATTGCACATTTTCGCAACGAAAACCGTGCCACTGTTTCATTCATCTTGGTGTGTTAAATCTGAAAGCATTATAAGTAGTGAACGAATCGCGTTACTAAACTGTAGCTCAGTGTTTCAGTGTGACGTGGAAGTGTTCAAATATCTGCTGTATCAGACAAGCCGATTTGGTTTCACCTGAACGACTGCGAGAGGCGAGCGCAAACCGTTGTGTTGTTCAGAAATGGTGTTCCCTTTGATATTTTAGTGGACATTTAACTTCAAATGCAACCTTTCTTAGCCGTAGAGTTGGTAACAGAACCTTCATGCGCGAGAAACGCCACATACGACGGAGTAACCCTGAAATGCCTTCACTTTTGTAGCCCTGTCTGTCAGTTGCTGTCGTAGCCTAGTGGTTTGTGCTCCAGCTTGAAGGTCAGCTGACTCGGGTTCGACTCCCTTCCCGTTTACATTTTTTTTCTTGTTTGCTTTATTGTTGTCATCTATTTTGTGTCCTTAACTCCATCCTTCAATCTTTTCAACCCTGATGCATTTCGTTTATTTTTTTTACATTTTTTTTTTAAACCATTTCCCCCAAAGCGGTTTAGCACGGTGGTATGTTATGATGAAAACGCGATTACACAAACTAAACGGCGTGGGCTCACCGTATTAGCCAATAACAAGCACACATATCAAACCGCAGCGCAAAGCGTAAACATTAGTACAACTTGAAGAAATCAATAATTATAGTTACCAGAAACAAAACCGTGCTTTGCACCGAACAGTTTGACAGTGACTGACCTACCACTGACCGAACCGCACCTCTCGCTTGTGACAGTCGCTCATGATACAACCATTCTTTTGCCGAGTCTGAAATTGATCTTCATAAAAGAATGTGTAAGTGTAACAAAAGAAAAAAACTAATTTCTTTCATATTGCCTGAATAATAACTTTATTAACTGATAATCAAGGTGGCATCGCCGAATGACTGCAATAGCAACGCGATCGAAGTGGCAGGCGGTGTTCCTCCGGAAAAGGCCGAAGCGGCTGTGACGTCAGTCGTTCAGTGGGGCGTTTAGGAATCGCAAATTCGCGGCCCGGGTAGCTCAGGTGGTAGAGCACTGGACTTGTGATCGAGAGGTCGCTGGTTCGAATCCGGGCCGGGACGGTACGGACACGGGTCAACTTTATGTGCAGACCCAGATACGGTATCCATCTCCCACCCCCGTGTCACCACAATGGCACGTTAAAGATCTTGGTCATTCTACCATAAGTGCAGATGGCTGATAACACCTAAACACACAAACATCAACAAGCCGTGAGGGCGTAAAACTCGAATCGAATAAACCAATTCATGTCCAATATAGGCAATTAAGACCTGACGGACAATAAGCCCCTTAAAATTTACAGTTAGCTCCGCCTTCTGTAACTTTTATATGACGGTTTAACTCATGAGTCCCTGGAACGCCGAAGAAGAAGAAGAAGAAACTCATGAGTCTCAGTCAAGCACTTTCGATTCTTCTTTTCTAAATTAAACAATTCTTTTAGAATAACCCTCCTTGAGATATGTTTGTTTGTAATTTTGATACAGTATCTGAATGGAATTATTGCTATTTTTTTTCGCTGTGCTTCAGTTTTTGTTTTTGTGTTGTTCTTGTGGGTGTTTTGTTGTTGCAGGGGCGGTTGTTCGGAAATTACGAAATAAATGGATAATTGATATTAAACTTCATTAATGAATAATCAAATCAGATTGAAAAACAAACATGCTCACAAAACATGGACATTTGGCTTGTTGCTGTAAGTGTAAGCAAGTTTGGAAAATAAATAAGAAAATAAGAAAGCCAGATACTGAATCTCCTTCTGTTCCAAACTGATTCTTTTCATTTTATTTTCTACCCTCTTTGTCTGCAAAGAGATGCTGAAAAGGATTTTGAGGGGGAAATGTTAACTGGTTGCGACCATATGTAATCAAAATATCGTATTCAAAACAATACGTGTACGCTTTTTCATGCAATGACTCGGACAGATGTTTCAGCGAGAAAATCTGTGTGTTGACAAAACAGAGTTATTCCACTACATCTATTTCCGAGAAAAAAAGACTTTTTCTGTTTGATTAAATTTCTCCAAAGTGACGATTATTTTAAACAACATACAGAAATAATACGAAAAATAACAACACTAATTTACGTTTAGAACACGAGTTTCATTGTAATATGATGGATGGTTTTAATTGTGTTGGGAATTTGTTCAGACTTATTTGGGTTTGCCAGTTTTTCCCACTAATCAGATCTACTTTAAAAAAAATGGCAGATCAAAGAAAGTGAACTTACTTGGTTTTGCCGGATTATTTGGAAACGGAGGTGTTTAAAAAAAATCGTACAAACCGACACAAGCTGTGTGAATGTATGAAATTGTCTGAAGACAGAGAGAGCGAGAGAGACACAGAGAGCGAGAGAAGGAGTATGATAGTGAGAGAGAGAGAGAGAGAGAGAGAGAGAGAGAGAGAGAGAGAGACAGAGACAGAGACAGAGAGAGAGACAGAGACAGAGAGATAGAGAGAGAGATACAGAGAGAGACAGAGACAGAGACAGATAGAGAGAAAGAGACAGAGAGAGAGACAGGGAGACAGAGACAGAGAGGTGGGCAAGAGAGAGAATTGGAGAAAGAAGGCGGGAGAAAGAGATATTGAGAGAGAGGAAGGGAGCGAGGATGAAAGCGAGGGGGAGAGAGAGAAATAGGAAGAGAGGGGGAAGAGAGAGCTAGGAAGTGAGGGAAGGAGAGCGAGAGAGACGGGGGCATAGAGAGGGAAGGAAAAAAGACAGGAAAAGAGAGACAGGGAGGGCGAGAGAGAGGGAGGGGGCAGAGAAGGGGGGTGGAGAGAAAGAGAGGGAGGGAGAGTTAGAGAGGGAGGTTGCGAGAGGGCTGGAGGGAGAATAAGTGAGGGGGCGAGTGAGAGTGAGAGAGAAGGGGAGCGATAGGAAGTGAGGGAGGGATTGAGGGAGGGGGCAAGAGATCGACAGAGGGAGAGAGAGAGAGTGGGGTGGAGGGATGGAGAGAGAGAGAGAGTGGGGGTAGGGGAGAGAGAGAGTGGAATGGAGGGGGAGAGAGGGTGAGGCAGGGGATGCGAGGTGCAAAGAAGTATGGAGGGAGGTAGTACGTATAGGGATATAATAAGACAGAGTGAGGGGGGAAGAGACAGAGAAAGAGACCCAGAGGGAGGAGGTACTAGAGCTGTAAGGTGGGAGGGAGAAAGGGAGAGAGGGAAGAATGGACTTACTCGGTTTTTTGGTCAGCAGTCGGCAGAATTTAGGCCTATTGCAAACGTTTTAAGTTGTGGACTTACTTTTTTGTGTATATATATCTTCTGATCTATTTATTTACAAAGTCAAAAATTAACAGACAAGCTACGCCTTGATTTCTAAGTTTTGATGAACAAAAAATATGGTCTTTCTCGGCAGCACACGGTGCTTACTAGGCAACCTTTTCCTATTTAGGTGCGTAATTTCGCAATCTGTTCGACCTCTTCAATCTCGCCTTTCTGACCAAAGGCATCGGCGATGAGCGTCGCCGACAGAGATACAGACTATAATCTCTGTGACGTCGCCATGATTTGAGGCACATCACGCACGGCATATTTATTGCGCGATTTTGGTCTTCATGGCTTCTTGACCTCCTAAGGCTAACGCTGAGTATGTGACACCTAGTTGTGAAACACTTGAAAACGGCTGACAGCCGCAGCTCTCCAGATGAACAAGAGCAGTCACTGCAGGTTTATTGCCCACGGCTGGTCAGTGAAGCAAGACTGACCTCTTTTTCGCCCGCTATAGCCGTAGCAGCAAGCATGCACAATATATCATCACTATATATATATATTTTATTTTTTAATTTTTTATAGAGAATACGACATTAGTCGAGTTACAAAACCTGACATCAGTTTTGAACGAGGCAGCCCAAGTCGTACACGGCTAAAAATAGCATGGCAAGTGCAGAGCTATGCAGAGCAATGACTTGGCGCGCAGACGGTTGAAAGGTCACCCACTTTCGAATTAAATTTCGCCTACAAAATCAACTCTGCACAGAGAACATAAACCAGCTGTTGATTTGAGCAAGTTTCTAACTAGAATGATGTCTTATTGCGTGTAAAAGCATGGTCAGATCTGAGACTGTGAATCGAATTGTTCTCACGGCATGATCGGCTGTTGCCTCTCTTAAAAACACAACTGTGCAGTCTACAGCTACAGCTACATTATTCATGTCCAAGTTTTTTTTTCTTTCTGTGAATTGCTAACCAAACGATAGTTTCGTACAGAGAATAACCTATTGGTCAAGTTATGAAAACTGAATGGTTGAACGAAACATCGGGGGGTTGGGGGGGGGGGGGGGGGTGTCGCACACTTTTGAAATAGATTTTGCCCAGAACAAATCTTGTTTTGTTCATATGTCTATTGTGTTTGAAAGAGGAATGAATTAACTAACTTTTCCAAAAGCATGAAGTTCATTAATCCAGCGGTTTGTTTTTCGTGGAGTTGTGGAAGTGTGAAAATACCGGCCGATAACGTCATCCGCATAATTATGTCAGGTACATGATTTTACTTTAATAAAAATCGGTTGTGTTGCTTTGTAAAAAGTCGTTCTGCTTCAAATATCATCCACTTGGCTTTAAACTTTACACACAAGGAGAGTAGACTTTGCTCTGTCCATTAATTATTGATTAAATACCTCTTTTTTTCTGGCGAGCCGATCTACGATGTAGAATTGTCCTTTGTTTCCGTATGAAGTGGGACTCAGGATATGTTGAATTTGTATTTCAATCACTAAAGATCAGATTTTGTTATCATTTTGTGTTTGGTAGTCCTTCTCTCTTAGATTAACCATTAGGCCTGATTAAAGTGAATCAGCAACAATTACATACAGACAAATGGTCCATATTAGGAGCATGGGCGCCTAATATGAACCTGTAAAGAGGCCTTCACGAATCACTGTAAAAAGACCCCTATACCTCAAAATAACAGAATACAACTTAGTGTGCAAGTCAAATTGATTCAAAGATGCTTAAAATGTATCTGTTTCGGGTTGTTGAGAATATTATTTGAAGTACAACAGCAAACTACAGAAACTTATTGAACACAGAGTGAAAGTAAATGACATCAAAGTCTAAAAAAAGAAACAGTTGGTAGAGCACTGGACTTGTGATCGGAAGGTCGCTGATTTGAATTCGGGCCGGGACGGACACGGGTCAACTTTATTTGCAGACCCAAAGACGGAAGCCATGTCCCACCCCCGTGTCACCGCGATGGCACGTAAAAGACCTTGGTCATTCTGCCATAAGTGCAGGTGGCTAAATACACATAAACACGCTGACACCTGGGTAGCGCAACTCCGTTGCTGCTAGCTTTCCACTGGGAGGAAGTGTACCGAATTTCCCAGCGATGGGACAATAAAGTAATGGAAATGAAAATGAAAATGAAATGAACATTTTTTTTTAAAGCTCGAGGACTAGTTATAGGTTATTTTCACCAATCTGAATTAATCAAATTAGCCTTTACCTTTTATGCTCTCAGTTGAGTTGATGGTGGTCAATATTAGGCGACACACACGTACTTTGAGATGTTGCTGTAATTTTTTTTTTGGAAGTAGAAACTCGGGGTCAACACTGCTAAAATGTAACAAATACGGTCTTAGCTGTCATATGTAGAAATGTGTGTGTGATAACAGCCCAGATTGTGGACAGAAATTGTCCGTTAGAGTCGTCAAATTTAGAGTGAACGCTACCAAAAGTGCACAAACGAGAAAAAGCCTAACGGTTTTAAGGTTTGTGTTTTTGCAACTGTTTTGACATAATTAAATGCCAGTTATCCAGAGAGGATGAATATACCAAATGAAATTGTTTTGAGCGCTCTAGCACCGTTAGTTTGTCAGAACTGGAGGTAGTCCATATCAGGCAGTTGTCCATATTGCGTGCCTTATGAGAAACAGACCGCGTGCAAAAACTTGACACACACTATGCTGTGTTGTCGTATTATTTGTGCGTTGGTCAATCGTCTCTAATTAAAAGGACCCTATTCTGAGGTCTCAATATTTTCCCACGGTCTTCCCAACGCATGCGATGTCACTTTTCTTTGAGAGTTTTCGCCACCATTTGGCAAGGAGTTATGAGTTGAGATAAAACGCGTACAAGTAGAACGCGAAAATCACACCTGGGCTCGATCCGACCCACTGGTTCTTGTAAGAGCACTTGACAGTCTCTGTCTCCCATCTCCGCGGATCATAAAATCGTGGAATCTGCTAATTTTCGTACCCCGAATCTACTTAGCTTCGTCCCAAAAGGCCACTTAAAACATCACACGCTGAGCTGGACACCACATGTGCGCAAACCACGCACCAAGACATAGTCAGCATTGAGAAAATGTTTTCGCGGAATTGTTTCACGGTTCTGTGACACTGTTATATTGCGGTGTTACGATATTTTCTTCGTTTCTGATTTGAATTAATGTAAATTAAATCAAGTTAAAATCAAACACTTTTGTTATCTAAAAACCAAGGCGGACCCTCAAAGAAATAACGTTTCACTCAGATACATTTTATCCAGCCCGCCAGGTCTTTCATGAAGCCTTTTCTTCTGACAGAAAAAAAACAAAAATAACATTTGAAAAATGAACACATCTGTGTGGGATTAAAAGCAAACGTCGATTTGTGTTACTAATGTTACTGACCATGCACCACGTGCATGCGAACATTTGCTGCCCCCACCTCTCCCCCTCCACATTGTCATCGTAATCGTATCGGCTCTGTCCCATTTTGCCCCCCACCCCTCCACCTCTCCCCAGACCACCCCCCCCCTCCCCCTTCCTTTTCAGTAAATAGCCCTTCAGTCGGAGCGGCAGTTGTCACCACGCATACGACTTTTTTTTTTTAAATAATTATGTGCGGATTTTAGTATCTTCTTTACACATCGGCTGATCTGATAATACATGGTGATACATGACACTTAGCTTAGGAAGTCCTAATTGTAACTTTTAACCATTTATCTCACCCAACCCCGTCATCCTCCCGTTTACCAGCCTCACTCTTTCCTCTTTTTTTTTCTTTTTTCTTTTTTTCATTTTTTTTTTCATCGTATAACATTTCATGTCCAATATAGGCATTTTAAGCCCTGACGGACAATAGGCCCCTTATTTTTCGTTCGTTGCGGGGACAAAGTGGGTGAGGGAGAGCCTGGGTGGTCAAACGGGGGCCGTGTCATGCCAAATGTCTCCTGCTGGTTAAACAAAAAAGACTTTTTTTTATCGCACACAATATTTTGATCTTTTGATCAGTCAATCATCAATTTTGTACATCAACGCCAACAGTGTTGTTGTCCAAAAATAAAAGATTTGCACTCCGTCCTAAAACTGAACAGTAGTTCAAAGTTAAAGGGGTATTGACTAAAGTGCTTTTGAGGAACAATAAAACACTCCCCAAAAAATAAACACGCAAAAAATCACCCCACACAAATAAAGAAAGAAAGAAAGAAGCAAAACAGATTTACAAGGAAATTAATTATGTTCATGGTTTGCTGTTTTTACATTTAGTCAAGTTTTGACTAAATGTTTTAACGTAGAGGGGGGAATCGAGACGAGGGTGTGGTGTGTGCATGTGTGTGTGTGTGTGCGAGGCTGACGCTAAGTACCGGCATGTCCGTATGAGAGGGCCTTAGGTACCGTGCATAGACCTTGGCTGCACTAGGTACCGCGCTAAGTACCTGCGATGTTAAAACCCATGTAAATAATACTTTTGTGTGTGGTGTCTGTTGTTTATGCTGTTTATATGTAGGCATGTTAGTTTGAACTACGATCCTTTATTTTTGTAAATAAGGCTCATCATTTTGTCAAGTAGTAGCGGTTTGCATTTCAAAGGTACTTAACGTATGAAATATACGTACATAACCAACTTTTTACACACAACCTAAAAGTTCTCACTGCAGATTTAAAAATAACAGCAATGGTTCTCGTGTATCTCAAGCATCATTGACAGCAAATAACTGAGTAGAAACATAGCGCTAATTGGGAGTAGTCGGGTGTTTTGACCAACGGTACTTAGTGCTTTCTGTACGGACATAGCAGTACTTAGTGCTTTCCGTACGGACATAGCGGTACTTAACGTCGCCTGCGTTTCCAAGGTTTTATTACAAAGAAATAGAGATGTTGGTGGCCGTATTATTTCGACCTGTATATCGGGACAGCACATTCAGTTCAGACATCCATAGACAGACAGTTTGAACTACGATCCTTTATTTTCGTAAATAAGGCTCATCATTTTGTCAAGTAGTAGCGGTTTGAATTTCAAAGGTACTTAAACGTATGAAATATACGTACAGAACCAACTTTTTACACACAACCTAAACGTTCTCACTGCAGATTTAAAAATAACAGCAATCGTTCTCTTGTGTCTCAAGCATCATTGACAGTAAATAACTGAGTAGAAACAATCTTTTACAAAGAATGACCAATAGTCTTGATTTGTAACAATAAAAGGGGTTGAAGTGATTTGTAAACATCTTACCGAGCCACAACAGACTTCGACGTAGTATTGACATAACAAATACATTGAAGTGAATAGTACCGTAAAATCCCTAGCATAAGCCCACCATCTAGCAAACGCCCACCCCCCACTTTGGGCCAAAAGTTGTGCACAGGGGTAACTACCTAGCAAACGCCCACCCTGATTTTTTCAAAGAGACTATAGGCTCACTTTCACTAGGATTTGTGCAGACTGTTCTAAAAGTCATCTTTTTCCCCTTCTTTACCTTTTCGTGTTTCTTTCCTTTTTTCTTATTCTTTGTCCCCTCTCCTCACTCCCACCCATCGTTCATGTTTTTTCGAGTTTCTCTTCTCTTTTTTTTCCTAAGTTTGTGGGTTTTTCTTTCTCAGAAAGATTGGGCCTTTTGAAGACAAAATCCAAGTTCAGTTAACGTTTCATTTCCAAAGACTATCGTGTAATTTCTTCCCTGTACAGAAAGAAAGGGCTTCGTTGGTGTTGACATTTCGACATTTCATCAAGTTTCTTTTTCCCGGAATTGTGTTGTTATTGTTTGTCCTTGCAAAGGTCTGGCGATTTTCTTTTTACTTTATAAATTTATATGAATGACTATGCTCGTGTTGTTTTCAGAAGAGCCAGTCTCTCTCTCTCTCTCTCTCTCTCTCTCTCTCTCTCTCTCTCTCTCTCTCTCTCTCTCTCTCTCTCTCTCTCTCTCTCTCTCTCATGGTTGGCCTTCTTTGCCTCAAAGTCCTTTTTTTCTTCTTTTTTCCTTCACTTCTACTCACACGACCTAACTTACATGCTTTCGGGGTTTGTATTCACTCAATTACACGGTTGAGCACAAAACTTACTTTGTGCAAAGGGGTCTATCCCTAGCAAACGCCCACCCCCCAATTTTGCCCTAAATCTGGGCACAGGGGGGGTGGGCTTATGCTAGGGATTTTACGGTAAACACTGTACAGGCCTAAAAACAAACTTTATTCGACATCTCTCTCTCTCTCTCTCTCTCTCTCTCTCTCTCTCTCTCTCTCTCTCTCTCTCTCTCTCTCTTTCTCTCTCTCTCTCTCTTTATCTCTCTCTCTCTGCCGCTCTCTCTCTCTCTCTCTCTTTTATCTCTCTCTCTCTTACATAATGTATTTTTAGTATTCTCTCTCCTCACTCTCTCTGTATCTCTCATGGTCCCTCTTCCGCCACTCCCTCTTCCTTATCTCATAATAAATTTAGAGTACAATTATATTTATCTCTTTCCCTATCTCCACATAATTATATCTCCCTTGACTTGACATAACAAGTACATTGAAGTGAATAGTAAACATCATACAGGCCTGAAAACAAACTTTATTAGACATATCTCTCTCTCTCTCTCTTCTCTCTCTCTCTCTCTCTCTCTCTCTCTCTCTCTCTCTCTCTCTCTCTCTCTTTCTTTT
Organism: Littorina saxatilis; assembly: GCF_037325665.1. Classification (NCBI taxonomy): domain Eukaryota; kingdom Metazoa; phylum Mollusca; class Gastropoda; order Littorinimorpha; family Littorinidae; genus Littorina; species Littorina saxatilis. The sequence continues at coordinate 44,192,504 of NC_090253.1, read as the reverse complement.
ATATCTCTCTCGCTCTCTCTCTCTGACATAATATTAACAGCTATTGTGTTTTCAGCATAGCAACTTGGGTCCGATATTTAGACGAGACAAGTATAATGCCGACGAGTCGAAGACGAGTCCCATTATACTTGTTCGAGTCTAAATATCGGACCCTATTGCTACGCTGAAAATACAATAGCGATTATATAGCTGTTCTGACCTTGATTTGTTGTTCCAAACTTACAAAATGACAGTTTTTGCGTCGATGCGTTGATCTCAGGTTTTGATAGCAGACGCCGTTTCTTATGAGCATTAGTTTTGCGCAGGCGCCACACTGACTTTGGAAAAAAACTCGATTTGACAACACAGCTGTTAAACAGCTTTTTATTAGTTCATTCGTATACAACAAAAAGAAGTTTCAGTTTTTTTAATTTTGAACAAGACTAAGCCTATTTATGAAGAAGACCAAAACACAACATAAACGGAAAACTAGAAACAACTGAAGAACTAAGATGCAACAAAGGGGGGGAGAAGAGATCAGCTAATCCGTGCAACGCGAGCAGACGGCAGCGAAGTTTTCAGTTTGGGTGAATGGCATTTATACTTGTCTCGTCATGAAGCGAATTTTTCAACATCAGTTATAAACGACTACATGAATGTTAGTACCATGGGTTGTACATCAATACTTCAGAGGAGAAGTGGGGTATTTAGTGTGGAGTTACGAGATAAGAAAAGCCGAATGCGAAAGTTTGTCAGTCGGCAACTGTGAGCTCACACACACACAAACGGCTGTTCCGTTTTACTCCCCTGTTTGTACTACATCTTTCGACTTTGGGCATTTTGTGGTGTTTAGGGACAGAAAATAATTGGTTTAGTCCTGTTTCATCGGGAAGTTAGCAGAAAAGGGTATGCTATCGACATTTGTAAAGCTGAAAAACATTCCCGAGAAGAATTTCAAGTTGTCAGTGTATGCTAGCTGTTGTCGATTGAAACATCGTGTGGTACAGATGGGTAAACCGGAACCATGCGTCTTTGTTATTGCCAATATGCTTTTGGATATTGGCAAAAATGGCCGACTTCCGTAGCATTATGCTTTGATGATCGGAAGAGACCATCCCATCACAGCCCCCGAATTCCCCCACGTGTTCATCAGAATAGCTATATGTATTTATAGTATTCTCTCTCCTCACTCTCACTGTATCTCTTATCTCTTCCGCCCCTCCCTCTCTCCCTCTCCCTTATCTCATAATAAATTTAGAGTACAATTACATTTATCTATCTCCCTATCTCTCCCTTTCCTTGCTCTCCCTCCCTCTCTCCTCTATCATTAAATTTAGAGTAATAATTTCTCTCTCTCTCTCTCTCTCTCTCTCTCTCTCTCTCTCTCTCTCCACAATATATTGTTAGTATTCTCTCTCTGTATCTCTCACAGTGCCTCTCTCCCCCCTCCCTTCCCTCTGTCTCTCTCTTTTATCTCATAATAAATTTTAAAAAACCAAATAGGTTTCTCTCCCCCTATCTCGATCTCTCTCCCTTTCCCTCTTCTCCCTATCTCCTCTATCAATGGCAATGCATTTAGAGTAAGAATTTCTCTCTCTATCCCTCTCCCTCTCTCTTCCTTTCTTTTCTCTCTCTCTCTCTCTCTCTCTCTCTATCTCTCTCTCTCTCTCTCACTCTCTCTCTCTTTTCCATAATATATTGATAGTATTCTCTCACTCCTGTATTTATTTATATGGGAGATTTATATAGCGCTTGACGTTCTCGAAGCGCTTTACATATTCTCTCTTTCTCTCTCTCTCTTTCTCTCTCCCTCTCTCTCTCTCTCTCTCTCTCTCTCTCTCTCTCTCTCTCTCTCTCTCTCTCTCTCTCTCTCTCTCTCTCTCTCTCTATCTCTCGGTCTTTTCTTTTTTAATTTTGTTATTGTTTTTCCTTTTTTTTTTTTTAATTTTCTTTTTTTTACAAAAAATTTTTTTTTTACTGACATGCTTATCTTTTGTAATTGTTTTACGTTTGTATGTGTATAAATATATATATGTATTTAAGATTAGAATAGTCCCTCTCTGGGCGAGGGCTGGTTGAAAAGAAGCTCGTTTATATTGCTTATGCCACAACCCTCGTAAAATAAAATTTGATTTGATTTGATTTGATTTGATCTCTCTCTCTCTCTCTCTCTCTCTCTCTCTCTCTCTCTCTCTCTCTCTCTCTCTCTCTCTCTCTCTCTCTCTCTCTCCCTCTCTCTCTCTCTCTCTCTTTCGCTCTCTCTCTCTCTCCCTCTCTCTCTTTCTTTTATATCTCTCTCGCTCTCTCTCTCTCACATAATATATATTTATAGTATTCTCTTTCCTCACTTTTTCCGTCTCTAGCTCATGTTCCCTCTTCCCCCCCCCCCCCCCTACCTCTATCTCCCTTGTCTTATAATGAGCGTGCGCGCGCACTGACAGTAAGAGAGAGAGGGACCACGAGTTGATTACTGGAAAATAAACTACGAGTGGGTATTTGCAGCCGCTTGGTAAATCACGAGTGTGCGGAGCACACGAGTGAGCACACGAGTGAATTACCAAGCGGCTGCAAATACCCACGAGTGGTTTATTTTCCAGTAATCAACGAGTTGTCGTCATTGTTTAAGCTATTTATACAAAGAACAACACGGGTCGAACATGCAGTCATGCAGACGACATTTTGTAGGCAATTTCATTTCAGCCTAATCACTCAGGAGTCAGAGTGTCAAATGCGCGTCATTCAAATAGTCCCTATTGTTTTACTTTATTCTTAGTCTCCGACTCGTCGGCATTATACTTGTCTCGTCTAAATATCGGACCCTATTGCTACGATTAAAACACAATAGCGTTTATATAGCTATTCTGACATTACATTCTGTGTTAAAATCATGTTTTTTGTCAGCAACAAGGACCAGAATGGTCCATGTCGTTGACTGATTGCAGACCACGGTTCCCTTTCCGCATGAAGCCACGGAAATAACCGAACATTGAAAAACCCACGGACATGTATTACGGAGAAAACTCGGGATAACCGGATGTTTAGCATTACGTCAATATGCTAGGAATCATATGACGTCATGACGTATCATGCTTGCCTACGTAGATTGTATGTTCGAAAGTCTGACTTCTGTTGTGAATTCGCGTGGTGAAGACTGCGGTAAATCTGTAGATGATAAGAGAACAAGGATTGTCTCAGAAGAAACGACTAAATGTTTCAGACCGGTAACTTCATTTCAACATTGCACTATATAATGGACGTTATATGTGACAGGAGAGTTTGCTGATTTTGTGTTAAACATTGGAGAGATCGTCTGCTAGAATCAGAGATAGGTCGCTTCAGATTGCAGCTTCTGGAAATTTGCAAGGTTTGTTGCCTGTTAAAGAACTGGTTTTTAAACGTAATGTATGTCATGTACAGTAAGCAACAACAAAAAAACACACAAAGCAAATGGCATCGTCTGTCGACTAGTCACAAAAACAAACCTGGCGAGGTATGCGTGTACTTTATACACGTCAGCCATTGTTGTTACAGTTTTGAGTCAACGTTGTATTCTTCCGCAACAGGGTCCACTCGTCTGGGATTCAAATGATGTCATGTTCTAAAAATAAATTCTAGTATTGATTATTTTTTAGCCCTCTTTATTCTTACTTCGAGTTCGAATAATCCACGTGTGATTTTGGTGTAATCAAAGTAGTTCGTTCTAATTTCTCACTTGTCTAAAAATAATCAACTAGATTTAATCCACCCCTCGGTTGCATTACAGGAGTTGTATAAACAGAGATAATAATAATCGTATTCTAAATTTATTGATAGAGGAGAGAAATGTATTATAAGATAAGAGAGAGAGAGGTAGGAGGGGGGGGGGGAGAAAGAGGGACCGTGAGAGATACAGAGAGTGTGAGGGGAGAACAGCGGTAACCTTCCACTACCAAGGGTTTCTTCCCAGCATGACTGAGGTATTGACACGCACCATGCGTTGTTTCATCGAACACTGTATAGTGTATATTGACAGATAAAAAGATAAGTACGCCTTCTTTTGGTTTAAATACATATTTATCCAACAGTCCGAATTACAACAAGTCGCGTAAGGCGAAAATACAATATTTAGTCAAGTAGCTGCCATTTTTCAGCAAGACCGTATACTCGTAGCATCGTCAGTCCACCGCTCATGGCAAAGGCAGTGAAATTGACAAGAAGAGCGGGGTAGTAGTTGCGCTAAGAAGGATAGTGCTCACGCTTTTCTGTACCTCTCTTTGTTTTAACTTTCTGAGCGTGTTTTTAATCCAAACATATCATATCTATATGTTTTTGGAATCAGGAACCGACAAGGAATAAGATGAAAGTGTTTTTAAATTGATTTGGACAATTTAATTTTGATAATAATTTTTATATATTTAATTTTCAGAGCTTGTTTTTAATCCGAATATAACATATTTATATGTTTTTGGAATCAGCAAATAATGGAGAATAAGATAAACGTAAATTTGGATCGTTTATAATAATAATAATAATAATAATAATAATAATAATAATAATAATTGTCAGTAAGTACTGGTGTCACATGACTGATGTGAACCAGTTGATTGGCTAATGGCGATGCGCTTAAATCTGTTAGCGCACTCTTGGAGTGGCTAACTTTTCCACAGAGCGTATTCTTACGCCCTTTGCCAAAGCGAGACTGTACTCTCATCCTCAGAATTAATTAATGGCATGTAGCTTATATTCTCCACAATACCAAATGACCATAAATTCCCTGCTTCTCAATTAAAGCAGAAGTGGGTTTTTTTCTGACAGATTGCATGTGCCTGTGCCAGTGCCAGTGATTTAAAAAAATAGAAGCCGCTGTGTTTCATCTCATTTTCGCCGACTTGCATAGATTCTTCTCATAATATGCCGTGTTAGTGGCATGTAGCTTATCATCCACATTTCCAAATGATGAGTTAGCATACAATTCTCAGCGGCTAACAGAAAACACAAGTGTTATTCCGATAACGTTCACAGTATTTGGAAGACTGATTCGATCGACTCTGTCATACGTAGCAGACTACACTGAAATACGACTGCATCAGTTCAGTAAATGAATGGTTTCCGAATTATTATTTCAAGGCAAGAACAATCGTAATCGAAAACGTGTAGGGTTCAGAACGTTCTTACCATATAATTATAAGACTTATTACCAGCCTACCTGGCTCATTCGTGCAGACTCGGTGACAGTGCAGACTGCAGTGGTTCGATTGTTCTTGCCTAGCAGACGACATATTAAACCCCGCTCAGCAAATTAACATGTTGGGCAAATGTGAACGAAAAAACGATGGGGATATAACACGTGTAGGGTTCAGAGCATTCTTACCGTTCATATTTAGTATCAGACTCCCCGATGAGTGAAGATACAACACGAGAAATATATGCCACATTTATTTTGAAAATGTGCGAACCGTCGAGTCCTTCCGTGGGGTAGTCAATTCAAGGGGAGTCACTCCGCACAGTCAATCCATCGAAGCTCAACTGAAGGTTTCGAATTGCAAATAATGAAGAGCACAGTCCTTTCTCCGAGTTCAAATGAGGTATCTCTGAAAGATCATCACTGTTCAGCTTAACGCTACACTGGAATTTACCAACAGAAATCAAAATGCGTGAGACGAAAGCACGACACACTTGAGACACCGGCCCACACAAAAGTAGATCTTACTGTACACGACCTGACCACACAGTTATGCCTATTCAAATGCGCGTAGCAAAATGTCAAATGTGCGTTTGGAATCTTCTTTTTTCTATGGCGGTACTGACAATATCGTTATTGAAACAATCCCAGTGCACTAAGGGATTTATAGAGCAAATCTCGAAAATAATTATTGAACTCAGCGCTATGCGCTTCGTTCAATAATGAATTTTCTCGATTTGCTCTATAAATCCCTTAGTGCACTGGGATGTCTCAATAACTTAAATAATAATAATAATAATAATAATAATAATAATAATAATAATAATAATAATAATAATAATAATAATAATAATTGTCAGTAAGTACTGGTGTCACATGACTGATGTGAACCAGTTGATTGGCTAATGGCGATGCGCTAAAACTGTTAGCGCACTCTTGGAGTGCGCTAACTTTTCCACAGAGCGTATTCTTCCGCCCTTTGCCTAAGCGAGACTGTGCTCTCATCCTCAGAATTAATTAATGACATGTAGCTTATATTCTCCACAATACCAAAATACTATAAATTCCTGCTTCTCAATTAAAGCAGAAGTGGTTTTTTTCTGACAGATTGCATGTGCCTGTGCCACAGTTGCCACTATCTAAAAATAGAACCCGCTGTGTCTATTTTTCAGTTTCGATTTGCGAAGAATCTTCTCATAATTATGCCGTAGCTTATTATCCACATTACCAAATGATGAGTTAGTATACAATTCCCAGCAGCTAACAGAAAACACAAGTGTTATTCCGATAACGTACCACTGAACTAGATCAGCATTTGGAATATATACGTAGCAGACTAGATTACACTGAAATACGACTGCATCAGTTCAGTAAATGAATGGTTTCCGAATTATTATTTCAAGGCAACAACAATCGGAATCGAAAACGTGTAGGGTTAAGAACGTTCTTACCATGTATAAAACTTATTACCAGCCTGCCTTATGCGTGCATACGAGCAATTGTTGTTTTTGAAATGAGACTGCAGTGCAGTGCCGTGGTTCGCTTGCCCTAGCCGCCCTAGCAGACGACATAAACCTCGCAGCAAATTAACATGTTGGGCAAATGTGAACAAGCAAACGATGGGGACATACTACGTTTAGGGTTCACAGCATTCTTACGGTTCATATATAATAGTACCAGTCTCCCCGATGAGTGAAGATACAACAGAAGAAACATACCACATTTACTTTGAAAATCCGAGTCTGCTAACCATGGCCTTGGCCGGAGTCAATTCAAGGGGCAACACTCTGCACAGTCAATCTGTCGAAGCTCGATGAAGGTTTCGAATCGCAAATAATTAAGAGTACAGTCCTTTCTCCGAGTTTAAATGAGGTCTCTGTGAAAGGTCATCACTTTTTAGCTTAACGCTTCACTGGAATTTACCAACAGAAATTAAAACAAGAGTTTGCGTATGACGAAAGCACGACACACTTGAGACAGCCCACTCAAAAGTAGATCCAGTGACACAAACCTGACCACACAGTTACGCCTATCCAAATGCGCGTTGCAAAATGTGCGTTTTGAATCTTCTTTTTTTCTCTGGCGGTACTGACAATATCGTTATTGAAACAATCCCAGTGCACTAAGGGATTTATAGAGCAAATCTCGAAAATAATTATTGAACTCAGCGCTATGCGCTTCGTTCAATAATGAATTTTCTCGATTTGCTCTATAAATCCCTTAGTGCACTGGGATGTCTCAATAACTTAAATAATAATAATAATAATAATAACAGTATTTGTAATGGGCTTATCTTACCATAATCATAACTCTAAGCGTTCACTCATCTCTTGCAACCGCATGCGCACGGTATGACAAGGACATGTTGAACGACAGTGAGACAATAATAAACAAGTCGCGCGCGTAAGGCGAAAATACAACATTTAGTCAAGTAGCTGTCGAACTCACAGAATGAAACTGAACGCAATGCCATTTTTCAGCAAGACCGTATACTCGTAGCATCGTCAGTCCACCGCTCATGGCAAAGGCAGTGAAATTGACAAGAAGAGCGGGGTGGTAGTTGCGCTAAGAAGGATAGCACGCTTTTCTGTACCTCTCTTTGTTTTAACTTTCTGAGCGTGTTTTTAATCCAAACATATCATATCTATATGTTTTTGGAATCAGGAACCGACAAGGAATAAGATGAAAGTGTTTTTAAATTGATTTGGACAATTTAATTTTGATAATAATTTTTATATATTTAATTTCCAGAGCTTGTTTTTAATCCAAATATAACATATTTATATGGTTTTGGAATGAGAAAATGATGGAGAATAAGATGAACGTAAATTTGGATCGTTTTATAAATTTTTATTTTTTTTTTACAATTTTCAGATTTTTAATGACCAAAGTCATTAATTAATTTTTAAGCCACCAAGCTGAAATGCAATACCGAAGTCCGGGCTTCGTCGAAGATTACTTGACCAAAATTTCAACCAATTTGGTTGAAAAATGAGGGCGTGACAGTGCCGCCTCAACTTTCACGAAAAGCCGGATATGACGTTATCAAAGACATTTATCAAAAAAATGAAAACAACATTCGGGAATTTCATACCCAGGAACTCTCATGTCAAATTTCATAAAGATCGGTCCAGTAGTTTAGTCTGAATCGCTCTACACACACACACACAGACACACACACACACACACACACACACACACACACACACACACGCACGCACGCACGCACACACACCACGACCGTCGTCTCGATTCCCCCCTCTACGTTAAAACATTTATTCAAAACTTGACTAAATATAAAAAGAATGTAAAAACAATAAGCACAGGCATTCCACATTTATACAAACAAGCAAAAATAATATGTACAAGTGGAGCGGCTCCACTGCAGGGGGAAAGAGGTCAGACGAGGGGGGGGGGGGGGGGGGGGGGTGCTGATCCGAACTTGCATGACGTTTCAAGCTAAATTCATCGAGATTTCCCACGTGTGTAAAAAAAAAATGGACAGAGACGAAGGAGTAAGCGATATGAAGTGTCGAAGATGATGCGGATTATTTGCTTGGTGGAGACAATGTTGTTGAGGGGGTGAGAGACGCAAGAATCTTCGACGAAGAGAACGATTTAATTCGAAACAGTTTCGATTCGGACAGTGACAGCGAGGGGGAGTTTGAAGGTTTTCAAGGGGGGGGGGGGGGGGGTGGTGGCGGACGGATTTCAAAATCGAAAGTATCGCCGAAGGCAGGTTTCATCTTATTTTTGACAGTGATTTTAACAAAATGCAAAGAAGATTGCTCTCCTGGAACTGTGGCTGGAACATTAGTCCTAAACTGGGAACAAAACGTAATGTTTAATTTCCACCGACAATCTGTGAATTTGGCAGAATCTTGGAAAACGTATCAACTGACCGTTGCTTACTAATATGGAGATTACTTATGTTGTTTTGATGCGATTTTCAAGCTGGTTTTTTTCTTTTAAATCAGAACCTAATTCTTGACATTTTATAACCATATATTCTGCAGTAAATATTAGTGCTAACTTGACAAAAATAGTCTTAAACAATGAAAATCTCCGATTGTATCATAAAACTTTGCGTTTCACTGAAGAAGTTTGGGTGGGGATGTAGCTCAGTCGGTAGCGCGCTGGATTTGTATCCAGTTGGCCGCTGTCAGCGTGAGTTCGTCCCCACGTTCGGCGAGAGATTTATTTCTCAGAGTCAACTTTGTGTGCAGACTCTCCTCGGTGTCCGAACACCCCCGTGTGTACACGCAAGCACAAGACCAAGTGCGGACGAAAAAGATCCTGTAATCCATGTCAGAGTTCGGTGGGTTATAGAAACACGAAAATACCCAGCATGCTTCCTCGAGTGTACGTGGGAGTTTCAGCCCATGAACGCAGAAGAAGACAGAAGACTGAAGAAGTTTTATTTTGTCTGAAGAATGTTTATATATTTCTGTAGAAAATTCATTTCTGATTCCAATCATATGCATTACATGCCAATCATGCAATATGCACACACCCAAATTCAAATTATAAACAACCAACGGAAAAATCTCAAAGGACTCTAAATTCACCCAGATCCTGGCAGTGGGGAATTCTGGCACCTCCTAGCTGCCTGCAGGGACTTAGAAAAAATCTCTCTAGAAAATGGGTTAAAGCATGATGCTATTCAAATATTGACGGGTGAGTGCCGGCTACACAAACACACGTACCAAAGTACTCATCCTCCCCGAAGACGGAATGTGACCCCCAATGTGGTGGGAACTTAAAAGCGGTCACATACGCGTTTTTCTCCTAGGTACGGGGAGAACGCAGAAGAAGAAGAAATAGAAGAATGGCCTTTCCGAGCATAATTATATAGCCAGTTAAGCAGTTTCATTATTGTAGTTTCAGAGATATGGAGCTTCAAAGTACTGATCCTTATTTTCTGGGAGCATATTTCAGAAGCAGTTATAAATTACATCCAGTGATGCAGTCCACCTGACCTGATCGTGACCTATACTGCTGGCGCTGGTGGTCGGTCACATGACCTCTTCGGTCCACGGCGGGTTATGCAACACAAAGGTGCAGACAGGTCTCTTTTTCACCTAACCAAGGTTACGAATGTTAGTGACCTGATCGTGACCTACGCTGCCGGCGCCGGGTGTCGGTCACATGACCTCTTCGGTCCACAGTGGGTTATGCAACACACAGGCGCAGGCAGGTCTCTTTTTAACCTGACCAAAGCTGCGAATGTTAGTCAAATCAAATGTATTGTTTTTTTGGGTCCCGCCAACCACTTTGGGTCACATCATGACCAAAATCACACGAATGTTAGTGACCTGATCGTGACCTAATGAGTAATAAATATAGAATGTGTAAAAATCCCACACAACTACCTAAGGTCGGACCCAAACTACTACAAAGTCACACACAAACACCAATAGTTAGGACACAACTACCTAAGGTCGGACCCAAACTGCTACAAAGTCACACACAAACCACAATAGTTAGGACACAACTACCAAAGGTTAGACCCAAACTACTACAAAGTCACACACAAACACCAATAGTTAGGACACAACTACCTAAAGTCAGACCCAAACTACTACACAGTCACACACAAACACCAATAGTTAGGACACAACTACCTAAGGTCGGACCCATACTACTACAAAGTCACACACAAACACCAATAGTTCGACTCAGGCAACATTATAATTCATTATAATTTCCAAGAGAGATAACTCATGATATATACTCACGGAATAAAATAACTTAACATTGTTTAAAATTTAATATCTCAAAATCAGAAAAAGTTACAGGAGTGATTTTTGTACCAACGTAAAGCTTGTTCAATTGCTCATTATGGGCAAAAAACGGAATAGTCTGGCTTGTTCCGTTTTTTTGCAATTTGAGCTCAAAGACGCATGGTGTCATTTTGGAGTTTACAAACTTAGCACTGTGTGTTTGACAGCGCTGTGCGTGCACTGGTTGATCGCAGCCGCAATTAAATTACACAGGAGCAGTGAAGGTTA
>NC_090253.1:44171353-44173853 GCF_037325665.1 Littorina saxatilis | reverse complement strand
TGGCATCTAGAAATGAGTTTCTGGGAATTCACGCGTCTGCGTGGAATCAGCGGCACAAGGTGGTGTAAATGGCGACATGCAGTGAGCCGTGATACGAACTCGTGAGTGTCGGTCAGCACTTTATCTTGTGCGTAAATCTATCTTTGAGAAAGTATCTTTATACTATGTATTTACATGCATTGAGTGAATGCTATACGTGTACTGTGTGTTCGAGAAGTTGATTCGCATTGATGTATTTGAAGTGAAGAATATTTGATATGTTTTGGTGAGGAAACAATAAGTCTGCATCCTCCCAAAATTCTGTGTTTGGAGTGCTTGGGTGTGAAGATTGAAGTCAGTATAATAAGATAGGGCAGAACACGTTTACAGAAAAGAAATCCTTTATTCACACTACAATCCACTTCATGACATTAAAAAGAATAGAGATATAGAAAAGCGTGCTATCCTCCTCAGCGCAACCGCTACCGCGCTTTTCTGGATTGTTAATTTCACTGCCTTTGCCACGAGCGGTGGACAGACGATGCTACGAGTGTACGGTCTTACGGAAAAAATGCAATGCGTTCAGTTTCATTCTGTGAGTTCAACTGAGCTTGACTAAATGTATTTTCGCCTTACGTGACTTGTTTATAGTTTATATAGGTGTTTTGTGTTTAGTGTTATGTTTGTTTGTTTTTTCTCCCTCAGACGTTGCTGCCTGTTTATCCTGTTCTTGTAATAATGATTTTCTTTTTGGTTTAAGCGTGTTTTTATTAATTTCTTGTATACACGTTATAAACAGTAACAACATTAAGAACGTTAACAAGCAGACTGCTTATGGACACGTTCTAAAACTGATAATTAATACACGTTCTGATAAGAAGACATGGCGAACAAGTGATAACTTCAACACTTTTCTTTCAAAATAGTTCATAATATTTTATACAAATAAGGGAGAGAGAGAGAGAGAGAGAGAGAGAGAGAGAGAGAGAGAGAGAGAGAGAGAGAGAGAGAGAGAGAGAGAGAGAGAGAGAGAGAGAGCTTTGCTACATCTATTGCAGTCACTGTTAATATAATATTTTCTTTTTGACTTTGTTCTTTTTACATTTAGTCAAGTTTTGACTAAATGTTTTAACATAGAGGGGGGAATCGAGACGAGGATCGTGGTGTATGTGTGTGTGTGTATGTGTGTGTGTGTGTGTGTGTGTGTGTGTGTGTGTCTGTCTGTGTGTGTGTGTAGAGCGATTCAGACTAAACTACTGGGCCGATCTTTATGAAATTTGACATGAGAATTCCTGGGTATGATATCCCCGAATGTTTTTTTCATTTTTTCGATAAATACCTTTGATGACGTCATATCCGGCTTTTTGTAAAAGTTGAGGCGGCACTGTCACACCCTCATTTTTCCATTAAATTGATTGAAATTTTGGCAAAGCAATCTTCGACGAAGGCCGGGGTTTGGTATTGCATTTCAGCTTGGTGGCTTAAAAACTAATGAGTGAGTTTGGTCATTAAAAATCGGAAACTTGTAATTAAAACTATTTGTTTATTAAACGATCCAAAAACAATGTCATCTTATTTTTCGTCATTTTCTGATTCCAAAATCATATACATATGTTATATTTGGATTAAAAACAAAAAGCTCTGAAAATTAAAAATATAAAAATTATGATCAAAATTAAATTTCCGAAATCGTTTTAAAAACTATTTCATCTTATTCCTTGTCGGTTCCTGATTCCAAAAACATATAGATATGATATGTTTGGATTAAAAACACGCTCAGAAAGTTAAAACGAAGAGAGGTACAGTAAAGCGTGCTATGAAGTACAGCGCAATCGCTACCGCGCCAAACAGGCTCGTCACTTTCACTGCCTTTTGCACTAACGGCGGACTACGTTCAGTTTCATTCTGTGAGTTCCACAGCTTGACTAAATGTAGTAATTTCGCCTTACGCGACTTGTTTCTTTTTACATTTAGTCCAGTTTTGACTAAATGTTTTAACATAGAGGGGGAATCGAGACGAGGGTCGTGGTGTATGTGTGTCTGTGTGTGTGTGTGTGTGTCTGTGTCTGTGTGTGTCTGTGTTATTTGCTATATGAAGTCTTATATCGCGCGCGTATCTCCAGACTCGGACTCAAGGCGCAGGGATCTATTGATGCCGTGTGAGATGGAATTTATTTTACACAATACATCACGCATTCACATCGACCAGCAGATCGCAGCCATTTCGGCGCATATCCTACTTTTCACGGCCTATTATTCCAAGTCACACGGGTATTTTGGTGGACACTTTTTTTTTTATCTATGCCTATTCAATTTTGCCAGGAAAGACCCTTTTGTCAATCGTGGGATCTTTAACGTGCACACCCCAATGTAGTGTACACGAAGGGACCTCGGTTTTTCGTCTCATCCGAAATACTAGCACTTGAACCCACCACCTAGGTTAGGAAAGGGGGGAGAAAATTGCTAACGCCCTGACCCAGGGTCGAACTCGCAACCTCTCGCTTCCGAGCGCAAGTGCGTT
>NC_090253.1:44130823-44171153 GCF_037325665.1 Littorina saxatilis | reverse complement strand
GCACTTCATTCAGCTTACGATTGTCTAAGACTGCTAGCTAAAAACCCTGTTATAATACATTTCATTCATCAGATCGCTCAGGGCTCCCCACGTGCGTCCCTGGACCCCCACTTTCAATTTCTAGAGGGTCCATGGACTCCCACTGCAGAATTTCAGGGAGTCCTAAGGGTCCAAAAGCCGAAAGGTCCCAGTGTACTTATAAAACATTATATTATTATTATTATTATTATTATTATTATTATTATTATTATTATTATTATTATTATTATTATTATTATTATTATTATTGTGATCATTTTTATGCGCCTAATCTAGATATAGCCCTAGGCGCTTACATATTAATTTCTGCCGTTTGAAATGGAATTTTTTACAGACAGACAGACAAACAGACATTTTTTACACACAATATATAACGCATTCACATCGGCCAGTAAAGCTCAGTAGCCTATTAGGCGAGCATTCACCTTTCACGGCCTTTATTCCAAGTCAAACGGGTATTTGGTGGACATTTTTATCTATGCCTATACAATTTTGCCAGGAAAGACCCTTTTGTCAATCGTGGGATATTTAACGTGCACACCCCAATGTAGTGTACACGAAGGGACCTCGGTTTTTCGTCTCATCCGAAAGACTAGCACTTGAACCCACCACCTAGGTTGGGAAAGGGGGGAGAAAATTGCGGCCTGACCCAGGGTCGAACACGCAACCTCTCGCTTCCGAGCGCAAGTGCGTTACCACTCGGCCACCTAGTCCTCATCCACATTAATGGTATCTACAGTACGCACTATATTTAGTGCGTCCCAGGACCCACTCTTTTAAAGTCTAGTGCGTCCCGGGACCCCCTCTATACATTTCTAGTACGTGTTTTCGGCTTCTAATGCGTATAGGACGCGTACTATGGGGAGCCCTGTCGCTATTCGAATACATTGGGCAGTTAGAATGTGAATGTATTGCGGCAACCAGTCAGTTAAACATAGTATCTACGATTCAGGTTTATGTTTCATGAAAGGGCTCGATCACCACAATGAGAGAGACTTTGAAAAACAAAAATATTTGCCGCATATAAATGACTGGGATTTATATTTGTTGGTTTTGTGGTTTTGTGGGTTGTTTTGTGTGTGTTTTTGTGTTGGCTTCTTTTTTATTGATTTTTTTATGTTGATTTTTTTTTTTGGGGGGGGGGGGATTGGGTGGGGGCAGGGAGGGGTTACACTGTTCTTTCAAATGTATTCGAAATAAACCTAGCAACCTAGGCAAGAAAAAGACAAACAGAGAGACGTATCTTGATAGGATAAGTGGTTACTGTTCTATGTTGTGACAAAACACAAACCATTTTTTCTGATTTTAATTATAGGGTTTTTTGCGGCTTTGATCTTTGGTTGGTGTCCTTTTGACCTGTTGCCTTTCTGCTTATATAAAACGAGTTAAACCTGATGCCAAAAGTAATCATACATGATTAGCGACTAACAAGACATTTCTAAATCTCAAAAACATGACCTCAACAGCAACAAGGGCAGGCAAGTATGAGTTGGTGACACGCATCATTAAATTAAGCTTCCGCTTGTCGCCAAGATTAGACCAACCGGTGACTGTATCATTGGTTTGTTTTTTTCATTTTCATTACTATCATTTATTGTCCCATCGCTGGGAAATTCGGGTCGCTTCCTCCCAGTGGAAAGCTAGCAGCAACAGAGTCGCGTGTTTAGGTGTAATCAGCCGCCTGCACTTATGACAGAATGACCGAGCACTTTTACGAGCCACGGTGATGACACGGGGGTGGAACATGGATACCGTCTCTGAGTCTGCACATAAAATTGACCCGTGTCCGTCCCGGCCCGGATACGAACCTGCGACCGTAGGATCACAAGTCCAGTGCTCAACCATTACCAACTGAGCCACGTACCGGGCCGGGACCACGACTGGTCGGTAGTGGCGCGATTTTAATTGCAAATAAATAAAGACCCCCCCCCCCCCCCCCCTTCTGAATAAAATAAATGTCGATCAAGACTTTTAAAATATTACTGCAATGGGATGTTCTGTGCTGTCTCACTAACATGGTAAACTTCTACAACGGGATAGATTCCTCAAAAACGTACGTTCCTTTGAGTGCGTCCATTTCTGTACAGAGTAATGTTATCAAGTGAATATCTGAACACAGCAATGTTGATGCTAAAACGAAGAACCTGATATGTCGGGTGTATTTGTACATTTGCCATTCTGTTTGAACGTGTTTGGCATCCTAGAATATCAATCGTCGGTTTTGTAGTTATGCAATCGCAAGTTGTTGTGTGTGTGTGTTTACATTTAGTCAAGTTTTGACTAAATGTGTTAACATAGAGGGGGGAATCGAGACGAGGGTCGTGGTGTATGTGTGTGTGTGTGTGTGTGTGTGTGTGTGTGTGTGTGTGTGTGTGTGTGTGTGTGTGTGTGTGTGTGTGTGTCTGTCTGTCTGTCTGTGCGTGTGTGTGTGTAGAGCGATTCAGACTAAACTACTGGACCGATCTGTATGAAATTTGACATGAGAGTTCCTGGGAATGATATCCCCGGACATTTTTTCTTTTTTTCGATAAATGTCTTTGATGACGTCATATCCGGCTTTTTGTAAAAGTTGAGGCGGCACTGTCACACCCTCATTGTTCAATCAAATTGATTGAAATTTTGGCAAAGCAATCTTCGACAAAGGCCAAAGTTTGGTATTGCATTTCAGCTTGGTGGCTTAAAAACTAATAAATAAGTTTGGTCATTAAAAATCGGAAACTTGTAATTAAAATTAGTTTTTTTATTAAACGATCCAAAAATAATTTCATCTTATTCTTCGTCATTTTTTTGATTTCAAAAACATATACATATGTTATATTTGGATTACAAACAAGCTCAAAAAATAAAAAATATGAAAATTATGATTAAAATTAATTTTCCGAAATCGATTTATAAACAATTTTATCTTATTCCTTGTCGGTCCCTGATTCCAAAAACATATAGATATGATATGTTTTGATTAAAAACAAAATCAGTAAGCTAAAAAGAATAGACATACAGAAAAGTGTGTTATCCTGCTCAGCGCGACCACTTCCGCACTATTCTGCATGGCCTGTCGATTTCACTGCCTTTGCCACGAGCTTGACTAAATGTTGTTATTTCGCCTTACGCGACTTGTTTCTCTTTCTCAATATATAATTATGTTGGTTCCCGCCGACCCTAAAACTTTTTTTTCATTTCTAAAAAAAACACAACTTTTGGCACATTCTTGGACCTTATCTTTTTTTGTCACGTTATCCTAAACCAACATACATTTTTGTTTGGCCTAATAGCTGATCCAAATAAACTCAGCTTCAAACATGATTATTACATTGCCTAAGAGAGAGAGAGAGAGAGAGAGAGAGAGAGAGAGAGAGAGAGAGAGAGAGAGAGAGAGAGAGAGAGAGAGAGAGAGAGAGAGAGAGATAGAGAGAGAGAGAGAGAGAGAGAGAGAGAGAGAGAGAGAGAGAGAGAGAGAGAGAGAGAAAGAGAGAGAGACTCAACGGGGCCGGGTAGCTCAGTGTGTAAACCACTGGTCTTGTGATCCTAGGGTCAAATGTTCGAATAGTACTAGTGTATTCTCCGAGGCGTTCACCTCAAACATCGGGCTTCTTCAGGGCGAAAATTTATCACCGATTCTTTTCTCACTATTTTTAAACGACCTGAAGCAGTTTTTGGTTGAATATGATGTTGCCCCTGAAAAGAGCCAAAGAAATAGATGTTGAACGCATTAATGACTATATGTATACTGTTCAAAAAAAGAAACGCATAGCTTGTAATATTTGGTTAATTTAGTTATATGGCTACAAGGATATCCACCAAACTGCAGAAAATGTTTATCTGGTCGTCGACCTTTCGTCCATTGCCACAAGTGAGCTCTGCACGTGACGCATGCGTTATCAGTGGCTACAATGTCAAAATTGCTCATTTGGCATGACCACTCGTCATGCTTCAGTGTAATCTTGTGAAACTCGGGGAATATTGAGCTCTCACCATGTCTTCCAAAACCCATAAAAGCGGATTGTTCGCCACAAAGAAATCAGACGACAATTCAGCGACGAAAGATGGCCCGATTGAGCAGAGAAGACCGCCAAATTGCATTGGGTCGTTTACAAGCAGGCCAAAGTCAAAGTGCAATCGCCAGGCACTTCCACGTGTCCCAGAGCACCATCAGTAGACTGTGGGTCAGGTTTCAAGCCACTGGCTCCGTTGCTGACTTGCCACGAGCGGGAAGACCAAGGGCGACAACTGCTGCTCACGACCGCTTCATACGGCTCCGCCACCTCCGGAATCGTTTCCTGTCGGCCTCATCTTCTGTCCAGGCTCTCCCCGGGCCACACCGATTATCGGACCAGACCGTGCGGAACCGCCTGCATGAAGCTGGTTTGAGAGCTCGCAGACCTCACAGAGGAGCTGTCCTCACCCGCCGCCATCGCCAGAACCGAGTGCAGTGGGGCAACCAGCACCTTCGCTGGACCGTCCGGAATCACTGGAGACACGTGTGGTTCAGCGACGAGTCCTACTTCCTGCTCCAGCGACATGATGGTCGGAGGAGGGTCTACCGGAGAGTAAACGAACGTTACGCGCCCAACTGTGTGGATGAGGCACCCGTTCATGGTGGTGGAGGCGTCATGGTGTGGGGGGGCGATCAATACCGCTGGAAGGAGCACCCTGGTGCACGTCCAAGGGCGCATAACTGCCCAGCGATACGTGGAGGAAATTCTGCGCCCACACGCCCTTCCTCTTCTGGCTGACCAGGATGCCATATTCCAGCAGGACAACGCTCGCCCGCACACAGCACGACTCACCACCCAGTTCCTCACCGACCACCATGTCCAGGTGCTTCCCTGGCCATCCATGTCGCCAGACATGAACCCGATAGAACACCTCTGGGATGAATTGGACAGACGTGTGCGCAGGCGAGAAGAAGCGCCGGCAAATCACCGCGATCTATTGCAGGCACTTCAGGAGGAGTGGGACACCATCCCACAGCAAGATATCCGGCATCTGATCCAGTCCATGCCCAGAAGGTGCCGGGCAGTTGTTGCTGCTCAAGGCAGTCACACCCCCTACTGACTTGACAGCCTCGGCACCCAATCGTATTGATTGACTGATTGATTTGAAGATGCAAATGAACTGTGTGTGCATTCAACTGTGTCCATACCAAATTTCAAACAAATAATCTAAATATTGGATTTTCTGTTAATTTTTTCGAAAAATAAAACAAATTTGGCAAGTAGCAACTATGCGTTTCTTTTTTTGAACAGTATATTTGTTCCTGTTAATATTAACAGCTATTGTGTTTTCAGCGTAGCAATAGGGTCCGATATTTAGACGAGACAAGTACAATGCCGACGAGTCGAAACCAATGAAACTGAACGCACTGCATTTTTTCACAATGACCGTAGTCCGCCGCTAGTGCAAAAGGCAGTGAAAGTGACGAGCCTCTTCAGCGCGGTAGCTGTTGCGCTGTGCTGCATAGCACGCTTTACTGTACCTCTCTTCGTTTTAACTTTCTGAGCGTGTTTTTAATCCAAACATATCATATCTATATGTTTTTGGAATCAGGAACCGACAAGAAATAAGATGAAATTGTTTTTAAAACGATTTCGGAAATTTAATTTTAATCATAATTGTTATATTTTTAATTTTCAGAGCTTGTTTTTAATCCGAATATAACATATTTATATGTTTTTGGAATCAGAGCATGATGAAAAATAAAATAAAAGTAATTTTGGATCGTTTTATAAAAAATAATTTTAATTACAATTTTCAGATTTTTAATGACCAAAGTCATTAATTAATTTTTAAGCCTTCATGCTGAAATGCAATACCGAAGTCAGGCCTTTGTCGAAGATTGCTTGGCCAAAATTTCAATCAATTTGATTGAAAAATGAAGGTGTGACAGTGCCGCCTCAACTTTTACAAAAAGCCGGATATGACGTCATAAAAGACATTTATCGAAAAAATGAAATAAACGTCTGGGGATTTCATACCCAGGAACTCTCATGTAAAATGTCATAAAGATCGGTCCAGTAGTTTAGTCTGAATCGCTCTACACACACACACGCACAGACACACACACAGACACACACACACACACTCACACACACACACACACACACACACACACACACACACACACCACGACCCTCGTCTCGATTCCCCCTCTATGTTAACCCTTAGGCTGGTTGTCGCGACATATGTCGCGCTACTTTACGTATACTGTCACCTGGTTGTCACGACATATGTCGCGCTACAGGCTCAGTCTGTTTGGTCGGTTCCGATTACCTCCCATGGATGCGAAAACCTATATGACCGTTTTTCTTTATTTTTCTCTCTGTTCATTCACCAGTGGCTATGTAACATGTGTTACAGAATTGCACCAGTGTAAGGGTTAAAACATTTAGTCAAAACTGGACTAAATGTAACTAGGATGCAACAAGGGGAGGAAAAGAGAACAGCTAATCCGTAACAAAGCGAGCAGACGGCAACGACGTTTTCAGTTTGGGTGAATGGCATTTATACTTGTCTCGTCATGAAGCGAATTTTTCAACCTCAGTTATAAACGACTACATAAATGTTAGTGCCATGGGTACTTCAGAGGGGAAGTGGGGTATTTAGTGTGGAGTTACGAGATAAGAAAAACCGAATGCGAAAGTTTGTGTCAGTCGGCAACTGTGAACTAAGCTCACAGGGCACACAAAAACGGCTGTTCAGTTTTACTCCCCTGTTTGTACTACATCTTCCGACTTTGGGCATTTTGTGGTGTTTAGGGACAGAAAATGATAGGTTTAGTCCTGTTTCATCGGGAAGTTAGCAGAAAAGGGTATGCTATCGACATTTGTAAAGCTGAAAAACATTCCCGAGAAGAATTTCAAGTTGTCAGTGTATGCTGTTGTCGATCAGTGAAACATCGTGTGGTACAGATGGGTAAACCGGAACCATGCGTCTTTGTTATTGACAATATGCTTTTGGATATTGGCAAAAATGGCCGACTTCCGTAGCATTATGCTTTGATGATCGAAAGAGACCATCCAATCACAGCCCCCGAATTCCCCCACGTGTCCATCAGAATAGCTATGTATATGCTGATGATACTGCTATACTCGCCGAAACACCTGGAGAAATGCAAAAAACCCTGGATGGACTAGATCGTTATTGTAAAAACTGGGGACTAACCGTACATATTGAAAAGACAAAAATAGTTGTTTTTTCGCAGGGGAAAATACGGAATATCCGAAATTTTGTCTTGAATGGAGTACCTGTCCAAGTAGTTTGGGACTATGTGTACTTAGGTGTACTATTTACTTATAATAACAAATTTCATAATGCCATGAAACGTCAATGTTTGATTGGTAACCGTGCAATGTTCTCGTTAATTCGAAAATGTAGAAAACTAAATTAACCAATTGATGTGCAATTGGATCTTTTTGAGAAGTGTGTACATCCAATTTTGCTGTATGGTTGTGAGCTGTGGGGATATGATTCATTGGACATATTGTCAAGGTTTCAATTGCGATTTTTAAAAATGCTTCTTGATGTATATAAAACTACACCCATTTGTATGGTTTACGGAGAGCTTGGTCGTTACCCAGTTAGAATTGAGGTACAATGTCAGTTACTGGTTTATTGGTATAAAGTTAAACTGATGAAAGAAATGAACGATGGTGCAAAGAAGATGTCTTGTTTAATGTTAAAACTACATCTGAGGTTGTACCATGTACAAAACGTTAAAGCCATATGTACTCGATGACTATACACGCTAATTGCTTTACCAACAGCTGGAGACAGACTAAATTAAGTTCCCTGCAAAATATTGTGGTCTAGGACCCCTTAAATGTTGAGATATTTGAATTTTCATTTTGATCTGGATCGTCCTATTTATAGATTTGGCAACACATGTAACGTTGATGCAAGGGAGAGAACACCGCGGCTTTGTTGACATCCTCACTTTTTCAGAGGCTAGAACAAGCTGTAATGCATGTATTATGGTCCGCGCATGGTGACGTATCGTCATTATATGGTCTTATGGTGCGTTTGACATCGATTGTGGGCAAACTACACTTTGTAAACACGGGAGTGCGTTCGTATGCCTTTAAATTGCCCTGGTTGTCGCATGTCAATACTATGTTAAATAAGTTGGGTCTATCATATTTATGGACAACTCAGAGTCTTGCCGTCTCAGGTTTTAAAAATGTTGTAAAACAAAGGCTAAGAGATCAATTCCTGCAGGAATGGAACACTGACGTGAATGCCAACAGCTTGTGTTTTAATTACAGAATATATATAAAAAGTATTTTTGTCTGGAAAGGTATTTGCTTTGGTTGCCTAGGAAATTCCAAGTTAAATTAGCAAAATTTAGAACAAGCAATCATAAGTTGCCAATACATCAGCACAGATTTTTTAATGCTCCTAGAAATGAAAGATTGTGTGATATGTGCGATAAAAATGAATTAGGTGATGAGTTTCACTATTTGTTCATTTGCACCGACGAAAGTATAGTGTCTGAATGAAGAAAATTAATTAGTCCTTATTACCGATCTCACCCAAATTGTTTAAAATATGAACAGTTAATGAATTGTAAATCTAAGATAAAACTAATGAAGCTAGCAAGATTTGTAGCCCATGTTATGATTTTAGTATGTTAGCGTTACATCTAGTTTCTTTATTGGTATGTATTAGAGTTGTTCTTTGCTACTGGTCACAAGTGGGGGTCAGCTAACACGGACGCATTTTTCAATACAGTCTACGGGAGAAACTGGTCACAAAGCACCCAGTACATGCCAGAGAGATAGGAGAATCGGCACAATCAAAGAAAATACCAAAATCATTCAACAGATATGGGAATATTAAGATTTACTGTGAAAATGCTAGCAACAAGAAATTCCTCCGAGGTAGGAAAAACACCCCCGTCCTTACCATTCTCACTGCCACCAACTGAGAAGGTTATTTCCCTTTGACCATTAATATGTCCCTCTATAAGTCCTTGTAGAATCTTAATCCACCAATAACTCCCTAACCGTGTTTGACTGGTCCCAATTTTTGTGAGGACCGTCTCAGGAATGTATAGAACCTGTTCACCAAGTTTGGTGACGATCGGTCCGTTCATTCTTGAGATCTATATGCGAACACAAACACACACACACAAACAAACAAACAAACAAACACATCGACCGAATCCTATACACACCCCTATACCGGGGGTGTAAAAATGGCGTCAAAAAACGGGAACGCACACTTGGTGCGTCTTTGAAGACTTACCTCCCGTTCTGTGTTGTTGATAATAGTCGTGTTTGTGCTGTTTTTGTTGAAATAGTATCTAATAAAACTGATGCAGTTCTTGAAATGTTGCGAATTATTGTTGTCTTTGTGAAATACGAGAGTGTTCTGAGGCGTAATCTGCATACGGCTGATGTCCCACTTAGGGTACCCCACTTCGATCAGCGTTTCACTCCAAATGAGCTTCATAGTAGAAAAGCAGATACACTACCAAAACACTGCATAACAGATCTACAAGACTGAGCCAGAATCATTAAAATTTACTTCCTGTATAAAATATTGCAATCAAATTTGCTCACGCCGTCCCACATGCAACGCAGGTTACCTTCGCCTTCGATTCAAAGTAAATCCACGCTAACTGAATTACCATCGAAACGCAGATAACGAACTGATTCGGAGATTACACACCACACATTAATGCTATTTTACACACAAATTTCAACTGTGTTGTTTCGCGATAAACAGCCATTAACAAACACATGTGGCGCCGTCACTTCGCTTCGGAAGGAGAAACGCAGGTTACCAAGAGATTGTTTCCGATACCTGTCGGATTAAAATCATCGTTTTTCACGAATGAAGGCTCTTTGGCAGATCTGGTGAGTTGGAAACTGTCTATGAATGTTTTATTTAATGTCAAATGCGTACATTCTTGTTGATATTGTTACCTTTGGGCTCATAAATGAAGTCAATGGTCGTGTTTTCCTAAAGTGACTTTTGTCAGCATAGAACTTACTGTGCTTTGATCATTGACTGAGAAGAATCTTCCGATGACACTAGTTCATTTCACTACGCGACTGCAGATCTGCAAGGAAACTTATGGCAGGGGAAATAAGCTTAACTGAAGACGAATAAGCGGAGTAACTGTTCTTCAACGGATTGCTCTCACTGATCTAAATATTTTGATCTTGTCGTCTGCTCGTGTAAGTAGTCTTCGGTCGTGTGAAAGTCACATCTATTTCGACTGTGTGCAGCGATCCGTGTAGTGAAATGTTGATCTTTGATGATTTGGCAACATAACTTCGCTACATGTGCTTCGAGTGTATCTCCCCGTTAACCATTTGAAAACGTCTTTTAACAAGACCATGTTTCGACAGCCCAGACGGGGAGGATCCTCGATAGCTCACAGGGTATATAATGTTTTCCGCCGTTTTTTAAAGAATCCTTTCAAATTTACTATTCCAAAAGTACCCTATGACACGACTCGAGTGGCAAAGAACATTCTCTGCAATTCCTGTCTCAGTCCGTGCAGCCGTTTCGGGTCCTATCGTCATCATACAAACATACACACAGACACACAAGAACCACCTTTAAAAGTTAGATTATGTAAGAACCATGTGAACCAGTGATTTTTGGCTCACGTAAGTGTAGCCTATGCGATGATAAACTTTGTCTGTCTGTGCGTGCGTATGTATGTATGTATGTGTGTATGTCTGTGGTAGAAACTTTAACATTTCCGAGTCTATGGATTACGTCAGTCTCGGTCAAAAGTGTTCGACGTGTGTGATAGAAACTATTTGAAGACGTCACATTATGACGTAAGAGGGTTAGACGTCACGCAAAGGAATTACTGAAAGTCTCGGTCATTGTTATTGTGAGCGGGCCGAGACTTCTTGGCAGATCCAGGGTCTCGCTTTCTTGCATAGTTTCACCTATGCTTACTGTGTGTGTGTGTGTGTGTGTGTGTGTGTGTGTGTGTGTGTGTGTGTGTGTGTGTGTGTGTGTGACGGAGTGATTGAGTTTGTGTTACTGTTTGTCGATTTCTTACGTGAGCCTTGAAGGCTTCGCCTCTTGTTTCTTATGTACATCAGATACTACAGTATTTCTGCTTTATGAAAAGCTATATTTCAAAAACAAAACTGGAGATTTGAATTTTGACCACTTTTCCCCCTTTCTGTCACCAGTAGGCCTACTGAAGAACAACTCATATGTATGTGTAATACATGCTTTTGTTTTGTTTTGTGTTTTTACAAAAGATGCATGGCATAATGGTATTGCCAATTTATTTCGGCTGTATATTGTTGTTGTCCGCTTAATGTTTACATATTATCTGTCTGATTTCTTACCTGAGTTTGTTAAACCTATTTTTCTTTTCTTTTTCTTTGTATGTATGGAAGTGTATATTGCCAATTTATTTTGGTTGTATAGTATTGTTGTATTTGTCCGCTCAATTTGTATACATATATTAACTGTCTGATTTGTTAACTTTTTTTGTTAAAGTTATATCTTTGTTTCAAAGCCCTCTGGGCCCAAAACTATAAAATACTTGACTTGACTACTTGACTTTAATCCCGGCCGGGACAGACATGGGTCAACTTTATGTGCAGACTCAGAGACGGTATCCATGTCCCAACCCCGTGTCCCCACAGTGTACACACGAAAGGGTATAAGGCACTAGCAGGTCTGCACATAGGTCGAACAAATCCACCACTAGGGGCGGCCGGGAATCGAACCTACGACCTTCCGCTTTGGAGGCCGGCGTCAGTCTTATCCACTAGGCCATTGCGCTTGTTTACTGACCTTTCACCCAGTGTGACCTATACTGCACGACGAGACAACTCCCACAACCTTGTACCCGGACGTACAAAGGTCAACCGCAGAACCGGTACGCTCATACCGCCTCTTTCTCGAGTATGCACGAACCTTTTAACAAAAATCATGGCGGAAGTGATTCGAGTTATTTCGACTACCTTTTGTCTCCTTCCGTCTCGGTGACGAAAGAGTACAAAAGGAAAGGGAATTTTGATTGGCTGTGACAAGAAGCCACGCCACGCATTGTTTACCGAGACCATCTTTTCTAGAGTTGTGAACTGCACAAAATGTTGGGGAAAGTGCTGAGCTTTCGTTACGTGTGTGGTATGTTGGTACGTAGGCCCTATGTGAATATAGGTGGAGGGAAGTTGTGAAGCGGGAGGGGAAGGGGGATGTGTGTGTGTGTGTGTGTGTGTGTGTGTGTGCGTGCGTGCGTGCGTGTGTGTATGTGTCCGTGTGTGTGTGTGTGTAGTATGTGTGTGTGTGCGTGTGTGTATATGCCCGCGCGCGCATGTGTGTGTGTGTGTGTGTGTGTGTGTGTGTGTGCGTGCGTGCGTACGTGCGTGCGTGTATGTGTGTGTGTGTGTGTGTACGCTTACCTACTCAACCGTATCTCTCTCTGTGTGCCTTGATCATTTCTTTGTGCGTGAGTGCAATTAGATTAAAACTTCTTTTCACGCCTGGGTGTGTTCTGCTTTGGCAATTAGTGGAAGTAATGTGCATAATGCGACCGAATGCTAAATCATGCTGAATAATCGGTTTTGCGTATTTCGCTGCTGCACTTCCCTGTGTGACTTATGCAAGACGTAAATAATAAAGTAAGAATAGTTTTTTTACACTGAAAATGAGAAGTAGAGACGATGAAAATAAAGACGAAGACGCCGAACGGGCGGTTCTGGTGAGGTTATGCCCCCTCTTTCTTTCGGCTGGTAACTGGCGCCACCTCGCAGCAAGATCACACAAGAAAGGGAGAAAAACAAGAAATTCCTCCGAGGTAGGAAAAACACCCCCGTTGGTCAAAGGGAAATAACCATTCTCACTGCCACCAACTGAGAAGGTTATTTCCCTTTGACCATTAATATGTCCCTCTATAAGTCCTTGTAGAATCTTAATCCACCAATAACTCCCTAACCGTGTGTTTGACTGGTCCCAATTTTTGTAAGGACCGTCTCAGGAATGTATAGAACCTGTTCACCAAGTTTGGTGACGATCGGTCCGTTCATTCTTGAGATCTATATGCGAACACAAACACACAAACACACAAACAAACAAACAAACAAACACATCCAGTGAATCCTATACACACCCCTATACCGGGGGTGTAAAAATTGCATTGGTCCCAAATAGCATATCGGTGTGGTAACAGTTTGTGTGTAAGTCTTGCATTTTATACGGTAAATAGACAATGGTCGGTTCTGGTGAGGTTATGCCCCTTCTTTCTTTCAGCTGGTAACTGGCGCCACCTCGCGGTAAGATCACAGGAGTTGTCTCGCGTTATCACCCCAGAAGCGCTCATTGAAGACGCCTCGCATGGAACCTCTCTCTCTTCCAAAGCCTCGAGAAATGTTTGACGTCAATGCAAAAATACGTCACAATACAAAGTATAGCGTGACGTGTACGTTCTCAAAATTCTTCCAGGGGTAACCGCAAGCGCAAAAGTGTTCCCAGAATGACGTTTGTCTCGGTCACTTTGTCGTCATGGGCAGTGGAAAATTAGGTCCCTGCCAGACTAGTTTGACACGACCTCATTTACAGGATATATGTATTATATACACGGGTGCGTATATGGCTTAGTTGTGTAATGGGTGGTCTCTCTCACGTATCTAGGACAAAGAACATTTCTACATGCTTTTAAAGAAATGAATGCCTGCAGTGATTTTCTTTCATTATGAAATTAAATGGAGGCCCGTGTTGCGTCGGAGCGGTGGCAAAAACAGGTGGCTTATTAAGTTGTGTTTAGCACTGGTTGACATCTATTTTGGGCGAAGGTCGTACAGCAACATTATGTCTTAAGCAGGTGAAGGTAAATAACCTCGCCTCCGGGTATTGACACATAGAATTTAAAAAAAAAAATCTGTTTTAAAGTGTGTCAGGGGCGCGTTTCTTTGTCTTCTTTGTTTTTCTTGCTTTCATGTTCTTCCTTTCTTTCATTTTCTGTGATTCCTTTGCTTTGCTTTTTTTTCCCCCTTTGGTGTTCTCGCAGCTTTTGTTAAACTGAACCATAGACTTGCTTAAAATATGAAGCCTGTGCTGCGACTTCTGTCTTGTGTGTGGCGCACGTTATATGTCAAAGCAGCACCGCCCTGATATGGCCCTTCGTGGCCCTTCACCCTTCTTTATTTTTGTGTGTGTATTCTATTCATTTCAGCACACAACACACGTCGCATATGTCAAAGTGTTTTCAAAGTTGGGCTGACACACAAACAAAAGTCAAAGAAAGATTTCGTCAACAGAAAAGCGGTTATGTCTTTATGGAATCTCGTAGGTGTTTGGTTTTACGACTGATTCAGCTTTGTGAGCTCTCTGTGCAAAGTGTGTAAAGCTTACTTGTGAGATTTAAAAATGGTATGTATTGGACGTAAACCTCCTCGTTCAAGTTCGTTTGTACCTTTTGGGTATGGACGTTCGTCAGTGGAAGTTTAGGGTGTGTGCTGGATCTGGGTGTGTGTGGGTTTTGTGTGTGTTTTTCTTGGGGGGTCCGTGTGTGTGTGTGTGTGTGTGTGTGTGTGTGTGTTGAGGGGAGAGGGGTGTTTGTGTGTGTGTGTGTGTGTGTGTGTGTGTGTGTGTGTGGGTGTGTTTGTTTAATTATTTGTTTCTTTCTTTCTTTATGTGTGTGTTTGTGACAGTGCGAGTGTGAGTGTGTGTGTGTGAGTGTGTGTATGTGAGTGTGTGTGTGTGTGAGTGTGTGTGTGCGAGTGTGAGTACGTGTGTGTGTGTGTGTGTGTGTCTCTCTCTCTCTCTCTCTCTCTCTCTCTCTCTCTCTCTCTCTCTTTCACTCTATCTATGTATCTCTGTCTCCCTCCCCTCTCTCTCTCTCGCTCTCTTCCTGCCCTCCCTCCCTTTCCCCCCCCCTCTCTCTCTCTCTCTCTCTCTCTCTCTTTCACTCTATCTATGTATCTCTGTCTCCCTCCCCTCTCTCTCTCTCGCTCTCTTCCTGCC
Source organism: Littorina saxatilis (assembly GCF_037325665.1). Taxonomy (NCBI): domain Eukaryota; kingdom Metazoa; phylum Mollusca; class Gastropoda; order Littorinimorpha; family Littorinidae; genus Littorina; species Littorina saxatilis. The sequence continues at coordinate 44,156,165 of NC_090253.1, read as the reverse complement.
CTCCCTCCCTTTCCCCCCCCCCCCCTCTCTCTCTCTCTCTCTCTCTCTCTCTCTCTCTCTCTCTCTCTCTCTCTCTCTCTCTCTCTCTCTCTCTCTCTCTCAGAGCAGGTAGTCCCCCCATTATCCAAACTCAGAGAAACAGATACCTAGCACATCTTCTCAAAAGAGCTAACTTCAGTGAGACAATAGGAAGCTGGACGAATGCACTTGAGACGCTGTTCGGACAGGCATTAGCCTGAATGGGCGTTGCGCTCGTGTTTCCGCCTTACAAGGCTTCGCTTCAAAATGATTTCGAATGTGTGAGTGTGTGCGTAGGAGGGGGAGGGTTAAGGCGGGTCGGAATGCGGGGAGAGTGGCTTAAAGAGAGGGAGGGAGAAAGAGGGCGAGAGAAAGGGAGAAAGTGTGTTGCGGTTTGTGTGTCTGTCGGTTAGTCTCCCAGTCGGTCGGTCAGTCTGTCTGTCTGTCTTTCTGTCTGTCTGTCTGTCTGTATGTATGTCTGTATGTATGTATGTATGTCTGTCTGTATGTATGTATGTATGTATGTCTGTCTGTATGTATGTATGTCTGTCTGTGACACGCACTTTCGCACGCACGCGCCAGGTTACAACCAGAATTGTATTTCCTTAGAATTCTAAATTAACCTCCAGCTGTGTTGTACTTACTTTTGTGTTGTTTTTAATATGGTTTTTTTTCTGTTCTCATCTCTATCGCTTCTTGTTGTAACTCCTCTTTTGGTTAGGCTTGGCCTGGCTTTCAAGTTGTTTTGGTTTGTTTTGTTCAGTGTCTTTTTCTTTCGTTTCGTTTTGTTTTGTGTCGTATTTCTTTAAATACGCCATAGATGCATTGCTATTGGATTCGTCAAGTACTCCTGCACGACAACAGACATGACAAAGCGAATAACCGGACAACATAATGCGTTGTGGCACGTCAGTTAATTGTAAACATGATCCAGCTGTGGAGAGGGCGCTTCCGGGTCCTAGCCAGTGTGACGCAACTTTCGATTCCGGGCTTGTGGTTTAGAGTAGAGAGTGTTTCGTGAGACTTTGGCGTGGGAAGATTAATTTGTTGTTGATGTATTAATGTATGCAATTTTTATTATTTATTTTCATTTATTTATCTTTTCATATATTCTTGACGATGATAAATCATGCGTTGAAACTTACTGTCCCTTTGTCAGAGTTTGTTTAAGACTTGGACAAGTGCTGCATAATGATGTTTTTTAACTTCATTTTTGTTAAGATGTGGTCTAGCATAAATATCATACTTTTGAATTGGTGGGAATCAAATAATATGGGAGGTCTGGCGTGAATAAACTGTTTCCTCTCTTAAAGGCTGCCATATTCGTAGCGTTCATTAATTAATTCATATTGTTTACATGTGCCAATAATGTTTTAAAACTGTACCTAAGGGGATATAATAACGATTGGCTGTAGCTTTCGAACACAGAAAAAAGTATTTCAGTATTGCAAAGGGGTTTTGATAGTGTCGAATGTAAACAGAACAGTCTCAAAGTGAAAGTGGATGTTTTCCGGAAATTGCGAAGGTAACAAGAATACAGAAAAGCGCGCTTTCCTGCTTCGCACAATACGCTACCGCACTAATCTGGCGTGTCAATATCACTACGTTTTGCACGTGGAAGGTGAGCGATTTCCTTCAGGCGGGGATTGACGAAGCAGTACTGTCTGTGTTGACGGTCTAAAAATAGCCCAAGTCCTGGAGAACTGTTGCTAAACATAGCAATAAAGAATTAATTATTTCTCGTAATTGGTAAGGACTTCAAACCTAAAACTTTGCAGGAAGCTTAATTTATACATCCCCGCAACGATGGGAAAAGCCCTGGAAGTAATTAAACTAATTAAATAGGACTATATGACTAAGTGCCAAAAGGTGCGCACGAAAAGCGGACAAAGGGGCTAAAAAATAAAAGTTGACCAACAAGACTGATATTGTGATTTTTGCTAAGACAACAGATGTTGGAACCCAATTATAAAAAGAAAAGACAAATGCACTCAAATTATTTCACAAATAACCGGAATTTTGTTCTTTATATTATTCAACATGGCACTGAGACGTAGCATTCAGGTTATCTCGCACGTTTCTGAAGCTAGGGCTTTGAAACTTGGCACACTATACTACCAAAGTATGGTGACCCCCAGATATGGTACAGATCACATTAAACCACATTGAATTTCAAGGTCACAGCTAGGTTAAATTTTCTTTCCAAACTGGACAATTGTCGTTGTACGTCTTACATGTTTTAAAGCTAGATCAGTTAGACTTTACATACTTTACATACTTTCAGAATTTCAGAACAAAAGTGACCACCTGGTTAATCTTTTTAAAATGTCAAGGTCACAGTGGGGTCACGTCTGGTTCAAAATTTGGAATAGTGTCAATTCATTCAGCGCGTTTATCGCACAAACTTTGAAAATACAGACATTTTTAGTGCATGATGACCTCTACACGCGATTACAGTTTAGGTTGAAAAGGTCAAGGTCACAGCAGGGTTGCGTTGAGGTCAAACATAAAGATTTGTCATTGAGGATTTCTCGCATGTTTTTGAAGCTAGGGCTTTGAAACTTGGCACACTTCCAAGGTTTAATGACCCCCTTGTGTGGCGCAGGTCGCATTAAACCTCATCAAATTCAAAGATCACAGTCAGGTGTAAAGTTGCTTTCCAAATTGGAAAATGTTCGTTGTCTTACATGTTTTAAAGCTAGAAACATTACACTTTTGCCAACTTTACATACTTTTAGAATGTTGATGACATTTAAAAAGAAAGTGACCTGGTTAATCTTTGTCAATTTCAAGGTCATAGCGGGGTCAGGTTTGGTTCAAAATTTCGAATATTTTCATTTCGTCAATGGGTTTATAGCACGAGCTGTGAAAATACACACATTTCTAGAGTATGCTGTCCTTTACACTGTCTAGTCTTTATAAAGTCTTGTTGAAAACGCCAAGCATCAAGGTCACAGCGGGGTCTTGTTGAGGTCAAAAATATAAATGTGTCATTGGGGTTATCTCGCATGTTTTTGAAGCTAGGGTGTTGAAACTTGGCACACTACCAAAGTTTGATGACCCCCAGGTATAATGCAAGTCACATCAAACCTCCTCAAATTTCAAGGCCACAGCAAGATTAAAGTTTCTTTCCAACCTGGACAATTGTCATAGTCTTGCATGTTTTAAAGCTGGATCCATTACATTTTACACACTTTAAGGATTTGATAAAATCTTTTACAAAAAAGTGACCTCCTGGTTAGTGTTTGTCAAATTTCACGGTCACAGCAGTGTCCCATCTGGATCAAAATTAGAAAAATTGTTAAATTCTTACCACGCGTTTTATAGTGTATGATGTTCTCCACGCATGGTGAAAGTCTGGTTGATAAAGTCAAACGTCAAGGTCACAGCGGGATTGCGTTGAGGTACATAATATAAATGTGTCATTTTCACTAATGCCTTCTAGTAATACCTCTGAAACGTCAAGGCTCCAAAGGTTTGATGCTGTTAGGTTTATGATAAAAGTGATGTTAATTTTCATGATACGTGAAGCTTTCAGAGGGGTCAATTTGGAGTCACACAAACAGAGAAAATCTGTATGCGACTCACTTTTTGCCACACGGAATATAGATAAGAACCAAATTATCTGTTGTTCTAGCTCACTTGACATTAAAGAAAGTGACGATCTGATCATTGTTGATCCGAACTCAAACCTGTTGTGACCTAGTAATATAACCAGGATCAACCAGACAAGACTTCGATGTCCAGAAGTAGTCAAACCTCAAAACAGTTGGAAGTATCCAAGATGTAAGCACCATACACTTTTCAAACAATATGTTTTGCTTTGTTACAAAATATTGACCACACTGTGACCTTGAAACTTGAAACAGATCAACTAGACTTTGGTTTTGGTATGAACAGAAGTTTAATAAAGTTACATTTTTACATTTTTTACCCAAACCATACCCCTAGGTCGACCAAACTTGGTTCATGTTTGAAGGTCATCGAATCCTATAGAAGCGAATGATATGTCATTGGTCTAGCTTTTAAAATCTTCAAGAAATTAATACTTTTTCCATATTTTGATTCGAACATCACTCCGTTGTGACCTTGACATTTCACAAACGTCAACCAGACTTTGGTCACGTCAGAAGGGGCATCCAACCCTAGAAATGGTTAAAGTGTAAACTCTAGTTTTAAAAATGTTCAAAACATTGATAATTTTCCATTTTAAGATCCCAAATTGACCCTGTTGTGACCCTAAAATTTGACTTTGGTCAACCAGACTTGGGTCATGTTTGGAAGAGCTCAAGCTCTAGATCTACAAAGATACACATGTGTTTAAGTTCTAGCCTCAGAAATATAAATACGAGCTAGTGACTATAACGTAGCCACGTTTTGAAGCTTAAAAGGAATCAACTTTCTGGCCTGCACTCGACCCCAATAGCTGTGACTTTGTAATTTGAGTATTATCACCTATACTGTAGTCACGTGTAAAGGTCATCGATGAAGTTTCAACTCTCTAGCTTACAATAAGTTTGATAATTTCATAACTTCGCATTATTTGTGCTTCAACTTGACCCCGCTGTGACCTTGAAATTTGACGAGAAACATTTGAAGAATCATTAAGCAAAGGCGTTGTGCGAAGTGCCAAGGCTATTGCTTTAAAGGCAATGCAGAAAATCATTTGTTATCCTTGTTAAGCCATACGCGACCGAGTTGTGACCTTGAAATTTGACAAGGGTCAATTATACTTCTACCATGCCTGAAGGCTGGCTTTTTAGCACCCAACTTGTGTGAATTTTCAAAGTTCTAGATGTACAAAATTAATGGTCAATAAATTGATAATTTTCCATTTTGATGATCCCAACTCGACCCTGTTGCGACCTTGAAATTTTACAAGACTCAACTTAAGCTTTAATTTCCATCTCGGAGAATTATCAAGCAAATGTGTTATACCAAGCTCAATTTCTCCAGCTTCAAAAGCAATGCCACCCATACGCAACCCAGCTGTGATCTTGAATTGTACAAGGGTCACCAGACTTCCAACATGTCAGAAGGCTATTTAGGCCCGAATATGCGTGAAGATTCAAAGTTCTAGCTTCACAAGTGTCTGAGAAAAAAAAGCCGTTTTTTACAGGCAGCAGAACCAGTCGTGACCTTGAATTTTGTTGAGGATCGACTTGATCTTCTCCATGTCGAAGGATAATTGATCGATTGCGTTGTATGAAGTTTCAAGGTTCTAACTTTAGAAATAAAGCAGAAATGGATAACAGTCTGTTTTTTTAACCCATGAGCGACACGGCTGTGATCTTGAGATTTGACAAGGGTCAACCAGACTTTCACCGTGTCAAAACGTTATCAAGCCCTGAATGTGTGTAAAGTTTCAAGTTTCTAGCTTACCACAAAGCTGTGAAAAGGATTATTGTCTGTTTGTTTGTTTTTTACCCGTACGAGACCCTGCTGTGACCTTCACATTTGACAAGGATCTTTCTGAACTTCTTTGTGTCGGAGAATCATTGAGCTACGGCGTTTATGATATTCGTAGGCTCTCCCTTTAAAAACAACGGAAAAAAGTGATAATTAAAAAATATATATTGGCCCATACGTGACCTTGAGATTAGACAAAGGTCAAACCAGACTTCCACCGTGTATGGAGGCTATTAAGCCCAAAAGTGTGTGAACTTTAGGGTTCTTGCTTTGAATAATTCTGAGAAAAAGGTTAATTTCCGTGTGTGTTTTTTTACCAACACGAGACCTTGCTATGACATATTCCTTGTCGGTCCCTGATTCCAAAAACATATAGATATGATATGTTTGAATTAAAAACAAACTCAGTAAGCTAAAAAGAATAGACATACAGAAAAGCGTGTTATCTTGCTCAGCGCGACCACTACCGCACTATTCTGCATGGCTTGTCGATTTCACTGCCTTTGCCACGCACGGTGGACTGACGAAACTACGAGTATGTGGTCTTGGTGAAAAAAGCAGTGCGTTCAGTTTCATTCTGTGAGTTCGACAGCTTGACTAAATGTTGTTATTTCGCCTTACGCGACTTGTTTTGTTTTGTGCTGATAGACAGGTCAGGTCAGGAATATTTTCCCACTGGCTCTCTTACTTAACCGAGCATGACCCTTAACGTCCGATCATACTCATATTTTACAGGTGAAATCCTACTATCGTTAAAACAAAAATTAACACAAAATAAACAAGTCGCGTAAGACGAAAATACAATATTTAGTCAAGTAGCTGTCGAACTCACAGAATGAAACTCAACGCAACGCAACGCAGCAAGACCGTATACTCGTAGCATCGTCACTCCACCGCCCGTGGCAAAGGCAGTGCCCGTGGAATTGACAAGAAGAGCGGGGTATTCGTTGCGCTGAGAAGGATAGCACGCTTTTCTGTACCTCTCTTCGTTTTAACTTTCTGAGCGTGTTTTTAATCCAAACATATCATATCTATATATTTTTGGAATCAGGAACCGACAAGAAATAAGATGAAAGTGTTTTTAAATTGATTTCGAAAAAAAAAATTTATAATAATTTTTATATATTTAATTTTCAGAGCTTGTTTTTAATCCGAATATAACATATTTATATGTTTTTGGAATCAGCAAATGATGGAGAATAAGATAAACGTAAATTTGGATCGTTTTATAAATGTTTATTTTTTTTTACAATTTTCAGATTTGTAATGACCAAAGTCATTAATTAATTTTTAAGCCACCAAGCTGAAATGCAATACCGAAGTCCGGGCTTCGTCGAAGATTACTTGACCAAAATTTCAACCAATTTGGTTGACAAATGAGGGCGTGACAGTGCCGCCTCAACTTTCACGAAAAGCCGGATATGACGTCATCAAAGACATTTATCAAAAAAATGAAAAAAACGTTCGGGGATTTCATACCCAGGAACTCTCATGTCAAATTTCATAAAGATCGGTCCAGTAGTTTAGTCTGAATCGCTCTACACACACACACACACACGCACACACGCACGCACACACGCACGCACACACGCACATACACCACGACCCTCGTTTCGATTCCCCCTCGATGTTAAAATATTTAGTCAAAACTTGACTAAATATAAAAAAGAACAAAAATTTAAAATAAAAAAACTGTGTGTGTGTGTTGTCATTTGTACTGGAAACTTGCATTCTCCCAGTAAGGTAATATTTTGTACTACGTTGCAAGCCCCTGGAGCAATTTTTTGATTAGTGCTTTTGTGAGCAAGAAACAATTAACAAGTGGCTCTATCCCATCTCCCCCCCCCCCCCCCCCCGCCCCCGCCCCCCCCCCCCCCTTTCCCCGTCGCGATATAACCTTCGTGGTTGAAAACGACGTTAAACACCAAATAAAGAAAAGAAAGTGTGTTGTCATTGCGTGGGAAAACAGCCCCCCAGGGTCACTTGAAAGTAACACCATTCAGCTTTAACACCGCTGAGTGAAAAGGAAAATATCTTTGAACTCTAAATGTAAAGTTTTGAGACGAAAACTTCTGTACCCAACGGCATGGCCTTTTTTGAGTATGGGCTATGCGTGAGACAATATTTTGAATCACTGCAGACGCGTGTTAGTAAAGCACAGTCATCTTCAGCGCTTTTTTTAGTGTTCTTTTTTTTTTCCATGTCACTGACCGCTGAGAACCGCAGATCAAAAATTAATGGGTGTACTCTACGTAGGGAGTTCTACGCAGGGAGTTTTACGACTTAGCTTCTTTTCGTAACGCCACTATTTGGTTGAACGAAATGGAAACATTGAATCCGATTTGACAGAGAGCCCAATGAGCTAGAACTGTATCGCAATACAAGTGCGTGCGGCGTTTTCTGTTACTGTGCATGGCACGAATTTGTAGAATTAAAAGAGATAAACCAGGACTTATGTTTTAATCAGTTATGTGATCATCGCACACCGTATTTTGTTTTGTTAATTTCATTCTTTTAACTTTTTTATTTGTGGGAATCAGTTTTTTCTTCTGATATAGGATATATGTATAGATTAGAGTTTACAAACGGAGTAATACGCTTACGCTATATATATCATTATTTATAAAAGAAGACAAGAAGTCAATATTGTGATTATTGCTCTTTGGAACTTTTTTTCCGTATCATAAATTTATGATTTTTCTTTTTTTTTCTGTTATGTGTGTTTGCTTCAAACCAGCGTGAGAAGAAAGAAACCGCTGAACACGAATGTTCAGTCTACTTCGGGGTCATTGGCCTGTGGGTTTAACGACAGTCTTTTGCTTCGTAAATGGCGCTACAATTTAAAGGGGTTTTAACTTACATGATTATGCGTCGAGGCGTCAGTTGTAAGTTTTTTTTACTTTTTCGTCCGATAGACACTCGTTTTCATATGTCTCTGGAGATTCTCTCACAGACTTACTGTTCTTGTTTGTCATGGTGAGACAAGCGGCGTGAACTGTATTACTTCCCTTCGCGGCGTGTTTATTCACAAGGTGGGAAGCTGAGGAATTTGTTTACCGACTTTTGTTCCAATTTCTGCCTGTGTGACAGCTGCTAGAGAGATTTATTACGTGTGTGAGCATGAGCTTGGATTGTGATGGGGCTGACTATTATCAGTCGTTGGGATTGAACGAATCGGACAGTAGATTTTATTCTCTCTGTGTGGCCGGGTGGAGGTGGGGGGGGGGGGGGGAGTGGGGTTAGTTTGAGGGGGCACGCTAATGTGTGTGTGTGTGTGTGTGTGTGTCTAGGCTGTGTGTGTGTGTGCCTATGCGTGGAGTGTGTGTGTATGTGTGTGTGTGTGTGTGTGTGTGTGTCTGTCAGTCTGTCTGTCTGTCTGTCAGTCTGTCTGTCTGTGTCAGTACACCTGTGTATGTCACGGTATGTGTGTGTGTGTGTGTGTGTGTGTGTGTATATGTGTGTGTGTGTGTGTGTGTGTGTGTGTGTATGAGTATGTGTGTGTCAGTGTGCCAGTGTCAGAGTCAGTGTGTGATTCTCAGTTTGGACAAAAATACTGGACGATGTAATCACTGAATCTGTATTTGTGGTACGGAGCTTGCAATGGCTATTTTAATACAAACAACACATGAACAGTATAGTAAACATCCTCCTTGCTAATCCGCAGCAGTCACAAGATCAGTTTCAGCATACCAGCTGGGAGACCTCAGTCGAAGACTTACAAATATTTACAGTGCACACTTTCTTCTACTGGTCAGTGTAAACCCACAATATCAGATCAACTGACGCAGAGCCCTGCAAATAAACTTGATGGTGCGTGCTAATGCTAATAGTCAGTCGGCTAAGGACCGTTTTGGTTACTTTTTGGCGTCACGTTAGCAAACACATTTTTCTGATAGATTTTAACACCACAACACTAAATCTAAAGTCGTCGAGCAATATTCCAAACCACCGGTGAGAAAAACGTTGGTTTGTGTGTATGTTTTCCTTCTTTGGCGTTTAGAGGGTTGGGTTCATAAAACGGACATACAGATTAAACCGCTTGACAGAAATTCTATAACTGTAAATCATTCGAAAGGGAAGGCATGCATGTACATGTTTGTGCCACTTAAAATGACGTCATTATCTGTTTGTACCTGTAGTTTTTACGTTATTCAGTATGCTAACAAAAATCATAATGAGGCAAGTAATCGGCTTTGGTTTTCAGTGTAAAACATTGGAACAGTTCCAAGAAATGAAACATGCACATGTTAAATTTAAAAGGATAAGTAAGGCAAATGAAAAAGAGCATCTTAATATCATTTGCAGGTTTGACGGGCGCTGTGGCGGGGTGGTAAGACGTCGGCCTCTTAATCGGAAGGTCGAGGGTTCGAATCCCGGCCGCGGCCGCCTGGTGGGTAAAGTGTGGAGATTTTTCCGATCTCCCAGGTCAACTTATGTGCAGACCTGCTTAGTGGCTTATCCCCCTTCGTGTGTACACGCAAGCACAAGACCAAGTGCGCACGGAAAAGATCCTGTAATCCATGTCAGAGTTCGGTGGGTTATAGAAACACGAAAATATCCAGCATGCTTCCTCCGAAAGCGGCGTATGGCTGCCTAAATGGCGGGGTAAAAACGGTCATACACGTAAAATTCCACTCGTGCAAAAACACGAGTGTACGTGGGAGTTTCAGCCCACGAACGCAGAAGAAGAAGAAGAAGATTTGCAGGTTTAAACCTTTTGGTTCACCGTTGTGAGTAGTTTCAACGCCGTATATTCGGCTATACTGATAGCGCGCTGACGCCAGGTGTAAGCAAAACGTTGTCGTCAACTTCACGGAAATTGTCCCCCATTCAAAACAAAATGTGTCTCTTTGAAACCACGTACAGCTAAAATGCATGGTTGTGGGAATGAGTAAGGTTTGAATTTAGTCCATGTTTGTTTTTCAACGAGAATTATACACGTTAGCAAACATGCGAACCGATTTGCTGTAGATCTGTCCTCACTCAAGCATGTTCGCCCACTTTCATCCCATCCTACACGCCTCTTTGTCGATAAATGGACTGACAAGCCAAACTATTATGTTCATTGATGCGTCCTGCGTTGAAATATCAACATTCAAAACGGTCTGTATTGTACAACCATTCAAAAAGAAATGAAGCAATCACATCTGTGTGGTAGAGCACCGCCGCAACGTCTGGATCGGAATAAAGCTAGCGAATAAAACTTATAGACAGCTTGTAAAACAAACATTGTTACAACACAAAATAAGTCTTTTACCGTCGAGAAAAAGTCAGTACAATTAAAACCTTTGAAAGTAGGGAGTCTGGATGTAGATTGTTTGGGTCGCGGAATTAAGGGTTTTGCATTTTTGAACATACACGCACACACACACACATTCATACCCTCACACACACATGTACCATACACAAAAATAAACACACAAACATAAGATAAACTGACAGACATACACACAGTGAGACAAAAACCGACACAGACACACACACATGCACGCACGCACTTACGCACGCAAACAAAGACGTAGAGATGCTTACAGAGATACACTTACACCCAAAACAAACAAACACGCACACAAACACACAGACAGACAGATGTTATTCTTGGTAGATAAATGCATTTTCTTTGTAAGCCTACTGCTTTTCTCTTCAAGTGCAGATACCTCGCAGAGGGAGAGAGACAGAGACAGAGACAGACACAGAGAGAGAGACAGTGAGAGAGACAGAGACAGACAGACAGACATAGACAGACAGACAGACAGAGACAGACAGAGACAGACACAAACAGAGACAGACAGAGAGAGAGAAAGGGACAGAGACAGACAGACAGACAGAGACGTATGTGTAATTAATTTGGTTAAACCACGCGTTACGTTCACCCTGCGTGTGTAACCATGTACAAAGTTACCATCTCTTTATATGTGTTGGGGAGGGGGGGGTGTAAAATAAATGTATGTAACGCGCAATACATGCCTTTTAACAGACTAGAATTTAAATTTTTATTTGAAGACTGGCATAGCAGTGTTACACGTGGTTTGTACGTTATTACCTTATTACAAACAAAAGAAGAGAACGGCACTGACGCAACCGGAAATAGAATTTATTAATGAAATGCTACCATCAATTTATTAATTAGTGCGTTGTAAAACATCCTAAAACTGTCGTATGACCTCGACATCGTTTAGCATTTAGGTCCAAATGGTGCCAATGTGTTCACAATGCACTCATCACAGACAACAGTGTTATACACTTTACGTACAAGTACATGTAACTCTCCAAAAGACATTTTCTGCCACTTGAAACAAATGACTTTCGAAGGAACTTTAACTCAAATACATGAATATTATGTACTAGAATGAATACCCGCTTCGCCGGGAAGAAGTACTTAGAGCCGTACGCCGGCTTCGCCGGGTCCGAACAATGGACCCGCCAAGCTTAGGTCCCTCCCAGATTCGTGGAATGGGAACAGCACGAAAATGATTCAGTGGCCATAATGCCATTCCTGACCATATCGAGTCCCATCCTTGTCGACGAATGTAACCGTGTTAATCACCTTTGGAGGCGAACTCCACTCAAACAGGACTGAGCAAGTTATGGCTTCTCAAAGGAAGGCCAGTACATAAATTTACACAAAAGCCGCCAGACCACATCACAAACAGAACTGAACAATGCACAGGTGTTGCTCACATAGAGACACACACACACACACACACACACACACACACACACACACACAAAAACACAGAGAAGCCGTATCTATAGAGAGATAGATGACAGTGTATTTTTCGCGTGGCTATATTAAATTGATTCGACCTTTGCACTTTTACAGTGAGGATAACTTACGGGTCCAATTTACGTTCTGGACACTGCGTTGACCTTCTAAAAATAGTAACAGTAACAGAACGCCGGGAATATCCGAAGACGCTCCACTCACACCATAGTGCACCATACGAAGGAAGGGAGGTAAACGCTGAAAACCTGGAGAATATGAGAAGATAAGGAAGAGTTACTTATAATGGTGAATAAACACAAAAACCAAAATCGATTCAGCGCTGCGCGCTGAGAGCACGTGTTGAAATATCTCATCGATGATATTGTGTCCGGGGTGTAGCTGAATACGGTGTCCAAATTTGAAAAAGATCCACCGAGAACTTTGGCTTTGGTGTGTCGGTATGGGGGCCCGGGTAGCTGAGGTGGAACCAAAATAGCTGAGGTGGAACCAAAATCGGTTCAGCGCTGCGCGCTGAGAGCACGTGTTGAAATATCTCATCGATGAGGTTGTGTCCGGGGTCTCTCTGAATAAGCCCACCAAATTTGAAGCAGATCCATCGAGAACTTTGGCCGTGCATGGCGAATACACAAATACACAGATACACAGACACACACACAGACACACAGATACACAGACACACACACAGACACAAGTCGTATATATATATAGATGAATTTCAATATCTACTTGCACTTTTTGAAGAAAAAGCTTTTTCTAAGATAAGGTGTGTACCTCCGATCCTAAATTTAAAAATCCCCTGGTAGAAAATCCGTAAGTATCGTGTACTAAGCATATGCATATGTTTTAAAAGTTAATTGTGCTAATGTAGAACATCCTGCCTATGTATATGTATAGGTTTTGAATACTTTAGGGGAAAAGCATAGCCAATATTCATTCATCTTCAACTAACACCCCTAATCTCAGGACCCATTTTGTCAGTGGAGGTAGGGTTTCAATCAGTCAAAAATCACTTTCATTCAATATTTTCTGCCATTTTAAAAACATACACGTAATTGTACAATTTCTTGAATTTTAAGATGCTTTAACTGACAATAACAAGAAAACCTGTACTTTTTGCAGAATTAGTTTTTTTTCCATGATTTATGTTTAAAAATGTCAGTTCTTACGGAAAAAAATGCTAACGGTTCCTTCGTCAGAGGGCACGTACCTACGACGAGAATCGTGTATGCCAATTGAAATGCATATGTTTTCTTTCTTTCTTTCTTTATTTGGTGTTTAACGTCGTTTTCAACCACGAAGGTTATATCGCGACGGGGCATATGTTTTGAAATAAGGGGAATCATAACATATTTCACTGTAACATGTCTCACTCTAATACCTTCTGGGTTCATGGTGTATTTGGTTAAGTGAATTTGCAGATAAGGATATCTGAAAATGACAGCTTTTCGTATATTGTATTAAAACAGAAACTGGTGGAGTGAAAAACAGATATGTTCTAAACAAGTCGTACTAAAATCATTTATGGGCTTGTACATCACAGTTTGCGTGTTATCTTTTAAAGAAAACCCGTTTTCATCGCTAACAATGACCTAATTTACAAATACATATCGGTCGGTCATAGTCACGTGTTTTTAGAAGGGTAGTGTGCAAAATGTCGTTTTATACGTTTAAATTACATGTCCATTATTTCAGTCATATATCAATCAATAAGTAAATGCGCATACTTTTATTAAACGTTACTTTCACTTTTAAATTGCTTCTAGCATTTAGTATAATTTCTGACAAATGCACGCTATGTAATAATTTGATAAAATTATTGACGTCATGTGGTAAAACCGGAAGTTGAATTATTTTGCGATAGCAAAATCCTTTTACAATGATCACTTTCCTTTTATAACGAGCTGATCTTTAACGTTATGGGTAAAAATCTAACAGATTGAACCAAATTATCCTTTTTCAAGCCTGTGAATGTGTAAACTCTTTTTCGCTTCGATACCGTTTGGTTTTCGGAGTTGAATCAGAATCATCCATTATGTATTTTATATGACTGTTGTTTTCCTCGGTAAATTAACAATTGTTGATGTTAAATAATTCTAGCTGTGAGAATAAACCATTTTCAAGATGTTTCTGATTGCGGTTTTAACCAGGCGTTCAGTTAGCTATACATATCGATTGAGAAAATGATATTTCCTGTTTTGTCGTCCGCATGTTATACAGATGTTGTTAAAAATAAAACTGTGCATACGAAATAAGCATATAATTTGTTTATATCCGTATGCAGTCAAGAGGTACATGACGTTTTTTTGTAACCTACCCCCTGCGTCATTGCTGCATTTTTGCAGAATATGGGTCATGCTACGAAAACGCTTCTCATTCTTAGGTGGTTGGGTTTAGCCATTTGTCGTTTGCTGAACTTCGGCTGCAAATAAAACGAACTTTCCAATAAACATAATATCTAGTGTGACCACCCAAAGTAACCCCCCCTCCCCTCCCCCCCCCCCCCCTCCCCCCCCCCCCCCCCCACCACTATAGCCAGCCAGCTATAAGGGACCTCGACCTTGTCTACCTTAATCCAAATCTTTAAATATCGTGTTGGCCTTGGTCCAGCGTGATGTGTTAGGGTATAGCTTATAGTTTGCATGCTTAATTGCTTATAGGTATTGATAAATACCGGAACACTGAATCGACTGACCAGGAGTTGGACTTGGATTTTACAGCCGGTTTAAAGAGTATGAGGCCAAATAAAAATATATGTTGGTTTAGGGTAACCCGCCTGGCCCTTTTTTTCCCGTCGACCTAAAACCTTTTTTTCTTTTCTAAAAATGCAAAACCAAAAAAACAACCTCTGGCACATTTTGCAAACCGTACCGAGACTAAAAATCAAATTTTTTTTTTTAAAGCCGACCTACCGACCCTATTTTTTTTGGTCATGTTACCCTAATCCAACTTATGTTTTTGTTTGGCCTAATATATGCAAATGATGATGTATGCAAAAAGCAGAACAAACATTTTCCAGGGCGCGTACATTTTATGGTTTCGTTTTAGCGTTACATGTTTTCAAAAGACTGTTAATGTGAAACTTCAAAAATAAACCCACACACACACTCACATGAAGACACATACACACACACACACACACACACACACACACACACACACACACACACACACATATACATACACACACACACACATACTCACATAAACACACACACACACACACACACACACACACAAACACACACACACACATACACACACTCACACACACACACACACACACACACACACACAAACACACACACGCACACACACGCACACACACACACTAACACACACTAACACACTACATCAACTAACACACACTCTTCAAAACTTCACATGAAAACCCAAGGTCAATGCACCCGCAGAAAATCTCGTATACGTCATCGTACCTACCCCCCACTATGTAGCACAAGCAAGTAAATACACAAATCTTTAAAGTCACCGACATGTTTGTCCTAGTTCCAAACCTAAGAGCACAGACTCAAAGAATGAGGTTCAGTGTACTCTTGTTTACAGTGTGGTAATGATATACGACACCTATTCTTACACGGCCCGGCAGTGACCTGAAGATTATAATACAGCACGACTTCCCTTCTTTGTCTCTGTTAATCTAGGAAGAAAATATCCAGCGATATTTCTCCGTAGGCCTAAAGTTCAGCCATGACCTAGGCAAAATAACTTGCGCAGCCGCAGAAACAAGAAAATGGAAATCTTTTATGAAATGATTGGGAGCCACGCAAATTTGACCTCTTGATTCCGACCATGAACCCGCTGTTGATAATCTGGAAGGTCGTACCAGAAATGCAGATCTATCTCTGGCCGATTCATAGATTCAACCTACAAACTGCGACCTCATCTGTGATCAGATGGCCAAGCAATGCGTGAAATCTTTTATTCTAAAGCCTTATGGCTCGTTTCGACAAGCATTAAACGGATGAAATTAACCACATGCAGTTTATTCTTCATAAACAATGGGTTGGGTTCGGTGATTTGTACATAAACGTCTTCCTCACGATAGATTCGCTGATTTGTCTTATGAAGCCGTCATCAACACGAACACAATGCCCAATAAACATGCCAGAAGTGGGCCATTGCTGGCGTTTTGATGGCAATGCCAGTTGCCAGAACTACTGCCATCAAAGGCCCACTTATGGCCCAATGCTGGCATATTACCCGTATGCACATTGGCAAATTGATGGGCCATCACTGGCAAGCCAGCACTTTGCCAGCAAAAACCCATCATTTATTTGCTGGCTTTTTGATGGCTTGCCATCATTTTGCCAGCAATTTGCCAGCAATTTTCCAGCAAAAACCCATCATTTATTTGATGGCTTTTTGATGGCTTGCCATCATTTTGCCATCATTTTGCCAGAATTTTGCCAGCAAAAACCCATCATTTATTTGATGGCTTTTTGATGGCTTGCCATCATTTTGCCAGAATTTTGCCAGAATTTTGCCAGCAAAAACCCATCATTTATTTGATGGCTTATTGATGGTTTGCCATCAAAAACCCAGCATTTTGCCAGCATTTCGCCAGCATTTTGCCAGCATTTTGCAGGTTTTTAGTTCCATATAAAAAAAACTTTTTTCCATATATTTTCCGTTAATGGCCCTTTACCTGCTGAAATTACCGGGCCAGTTGTGGCCCGGCAAAATGCCATATTTCTGTCTTTACCATTGCCAGCAAAATGCCAATAAGTTGCAGGAAATATACCAATACCACTGATTCGGATAGAATGACGGCTCTATTCATGTACTCGATCTGCACAGTCTTGTTAGCCCATAGATGGTTGTTAGAAGTCTATAAATATGCTTTGTTTTGTCATTTTTTACTGTGAATGTAATAACAATAACAAAACACAGCACATCAATGGACTTTTCAACCCATGCTGGCGGCAAGACGTGCGCAAATAAAGCAAAGGGCAATGCTGTCAAGCTGTACATTAGCAATATGCATATGCGTAATTATCAAATTCATCAGTAAAATGCAATTGAAATGCTAATCACATTTGTCGTGTAACTTATCTGGCAAGTAAAGGCAGTGGTTTTGACAGAATATCGTCATCAACGCAGTTATAGCGGGCACAACAACAATACAGTAATATATATTAAAAACAAAACAAATGTAAAGCTTCCAAACAGCAACGACTCATTACCGAAACATTACAGAAACGTACGCTTTGTTTTCAGTTGCTCACTGTTTTATTTTATTTGTACAGCGTTCTAAATTTCACACTCGAGACATGATGACCAAAGGCAGGAATGTTTCTTGTTCACTTCCCAGTAAACCTCCGTAGGATTGTCTTGATTCTGTCATTTCTCTGTTCGCATCCGCAACGTTGAGATAACGCTTCTTTTCTTTGTCCTGACGTCGTAGCCTACGGTAAGCCATTGAAACTCTCAAGTCCTCCTGCCGTTCACCTCTTGAAACATGAAAGCAAACGAGTTTTGTTGGTTTTAATTCATTATTCCATATCACACACACACACACACACACACACACACACACATACACACACACACACACACACACACACACACACACACAACCAAACAACCAAACAAACGCAAGCATACACGCAGGCATGCAAGCAAACAGCACACGCACGCACGCACGCGCGCGCGCTCACACACACACACGCGCACACACACACGCGCACACACACACACACACACACACACACACACACACACACACACATACACACACAGAGGCATTCTCACAGAGAGGACGACTTCTTGTAATCTATCATATTTTCTGAACTGACTAAAATGCCAAGCAGAAGTAAGGGGTCAACAGGAATATGTATTTTGATCTAACCTGCGAAGCTTACGTTGTCTCGGACAGCTCTCTTGCGTTTCTCTCAGGAACTGAGACCCAGGCGAGCTGCATCTTATCCAGTTGGGCAGTCAGACACTTGCACAAATCTTTGTCCTGGAGTGAATAGACACATACTCAATGTCAACATTCACAAGATGCAATTTGTTTGGTTACAAGTAAGCTTATGGTAATGCCTATGGTGCTTTTCTTTTGACAGAGACAAAACAAACTCAATCACACAAAGAAAGGAAAAAGGCACACACACACACACACACACACACACACACACACACACACACACACACACACACACACAACCGCGCGCGCGGGCGCACACACACACACACACACACACACACACACACACACAACCGCGCGCGCGGGCGCACACACACACACACACACACACACACACACACACACACACACACACACACACACACGCGCGTGCGCGCGCAGATTCTTTCTTACAGAGAGGACGACTTCTTAAAGTCTATTATATTTTGCGAACTGACTCAAACGTCCAGCAGAAGAAAGTTGAAAAAAAGACCGACAACGGAGGAAAAGAACAAGAAGATACTAGATCTAACGCCGTTGCGACGACCTGCTCACACAACTGTTTGTGAAACTCACCACGCTTGCTTCTAGCCGGAGGAGATCGGACGCGTACTGAAATCGAAGAAGGTGCTTTGGAAATTCCTTGAAGTTGAATGCAAAACAAATAACCGGACATCTGCAGAACCACCGCGGGCCGGATTTAGTTGACAATGCGTCATCATCACGAGTGACGTCAAGATATTTCGACATTTGTTTGTACATTACGTCACTCCAAGTGAGAAAGTCATACCGCTGTGCTGTCGCAGATCTTCTTGCCAGCAATTATCCAGCATTGGCCCACTGCTGGCGTGCCAGCAAAAACCCACCTATAATTGCCAGCAAATCGCCACCTATGGCCCAATGCTGGCAAACAAGCACTGGGCCACCAATGGCGTGCCAACAGTGGGCCAATTAAGGCATTTTAGTGGCCGACAATATTACTGGAATGCCAGAGATGGGCCAGTGATGGCAAGCCATAACTGGGCCTTTGTTGGCAAACCATAATTGGCCCAGTGTTGGTTTTTTTATGGCCAGCTTTACCAAACTTGCCAGCAAAAAGCCAGCAGTGGCCCAGTTCTGGCATGTTTATTGGGATGATTGCAGAAGCAAACTCTGTACCTACACGACCGAGACACAAGACTGATTATTTCACAGCTGCAATGTGAATAGAGAACAAAGACGTTTTGGGTAAGATTACTCACGTCAGGTCTTTACTGACGGAAAATTCCGAACAAAAGTAAATGACGTCAAAGTCTCTTTCGCTTTGCGTGTAACTTTGTTATGACGTCTTTTTGTGACGACAGTATACGCGACAATTTGTTCGCTTCCCGTGTCATTTTAGACTGAAAAGCAACTCAAAAGAAGGAGCTAATAAGCCTGCGTCATGAAACAGCTGAAACACTCTTTTGGATTGCTGTTTCAATCAATCAATCAATATGAGGCTTATATCGCGCGTATTCCGTGGGTACAGTTCTAAGCGCAGGGATTTATTTTTATTTTTTATTTTTATTTTATGCAATTTATATCGCGCGCATATTCAAGACGCAGCCAGGGATTTATTTATGCCGTGTGAGATAGATTATTTTTTTTACACAATACATCACGCATTCACATCGGCCAGCAGATCGCAGCCATTTCGGCGCATATCCTACTTTTCACGGCCTATTATTCCAAGTCACACGGGTATTTTGGTGGACATTTTTATCTATGCCTATACAATTTTGCCAGGAAAGACCTTTTTGTCAATCGTGTGATCTTTAACGTGCACACCCCAATGTAATGTACACGAAGGGACCTCGGTTTTTCGTCTCATCCGAAAACCAAAAAGTGAAAGAAAAAAAAACAAGGTTCAGTTGCGAACTGACAGCGGATTGAGCATTTATTCCTGTTGATGAAGGTACGATTGAAGCTTTATTCTCTCCGTCAACCAACAAGACTAGATTTGTAGCAGACGAAAAACAAAGTGTGCGTTTTTCCTGTCTTGTGAAGGCGATTATGTCGTTATAAGTTATTTGTACGTTGTGAAGGCATTTCAAAACAAAATTTTGCTTTGATGCGTCACGGGATATAAGCTTATACGTTTTCATCCATGGAATTGTTTTTTTCGTCTCGGCAGGGTGAATGAATTCATGATGTCTTTTCCGGAACTGGACAAAACTGGCCTTGCCAAGACTGAAACAAAATATAGTTCTACAACTTCTAGGCTTGGGTTGATTGCCCATGGTGAATTTCCAATGATTTGTTTCCACATCCCATGACAAATTCTCTTTACTTTGGTCATGCCATATATACGTTACAGCTCCGTCCATCCACGGTATCGCGTGATATTTTGTCTCGACGGGGTGAAAGAATATAATGACGTCAGAGCCTCGAGTGACGTCATCATATTCATTGACCCAGTCTCGACAAAATATCAGGCGATACCATGGATGGACGGAGCTGTAACTTATACTTAGTCTACTGCTGATATGACTAAGTGCCAAAAGGTGCTCACAGAACAGAAGACGACTTTGTTTTACAATAAAAATGTTTCTAAAAACGTGTGTCTGCTGAAAATTGGTGTGTGTGTGGATGAATGTGCGAAGAGATAGTGGACATAATTTCGTGTGTCTGACTTGAACGGTTTTGAAGTTATCTTTGTTTAAAGTCAAAAATAACGCCAAAACCGGCCATCTGAAAACGGACATCGTGATACCTCGTGTTTTGAATATGCCACAGAAAAATAACAAGAAGCACAAATGAATTGCATTTAGTTTGATTGAATGCCTGAAACATCGCTTTACAGACGAGACCAAACGTCAAATCTAAATCTCGAGAGAATTGGGTTTTTTCGATAACCGAATTTTAAGGTGTCGCACGCAAGATGTGTCGTCATCACGGCATACATTTTTCAATCGCAGATATTTACTAAATTTCTTTTTCAAAAATTCTGGAATTGATGTCGACACGTCAAGCGATAACGGTGTATCAAACTGCTGTCTTTCAAGTAATCCAGCAAAGACTGCAGAACTTTTGAACAGCATTTTTGAAAACGATTTGAAAATTTCGTCATATCTTGCGTGCGACAAAATGTTCGGTAATTAACGGTTATTTTCTTTTAAAAACAAAATTTACATGTACAAAGATCTACTTCATCTACGGAACCACGTGACACATTCTGTGATCAAAATTTAAGAAGAAATCACGAACCACGAATGCGCTATCAAGTGTTGAAATTATGTCGTCAACATCTTTTCAGATCTTGCGTGCGACACCATCTTGCGTTCAACATAAAATGTCACTACCTTATCGAGTTTAATGGGTAAAACTAACTATTTGTTGTCTTAGTTTAATCTTCTTAATTAAAAGCGTAATAAAACCGAACTTCCAAGATGAATTTTAATTGAGATTAGCGAAAGAGCGGGCACGCAAGTCGACCTTAAAGTAAAAGAATGATAACACGAGCGTTTGTCGTGTTGTCTTGCGTGCAACACATTGTCCAAAAAGGAAAATGTATATTTTTCTCAGACGTTTTTTAAGTTGAAACCTTGAAACTTCACACACATTTGGGGTTTAATCGCCCCCATGCATGGTAAAAGTCTTGTTGACCCTTGTCAGATTTCAAGGTCACGGCTGGGTCACATGTGGTTCAGAAAACGGATGAAACATATTTTTTCAGAGATTTTTGAAGCTAGAACCTTCAAACTTCAAACAACGCTTTTGCTTAATGATTGTTCAACATGGAGAATTCAAGGTTGATCCTTGAGAAATGTGAAGGTCATAGCAGGGTCTCGTGTGGGTAAAAATGAGATTGTTCGGACACTGCATGTAGCATGGAACGACAAAACATAAGTCATGTCATATTTCAGATATCAGTACATTTACAAATGGACAACACCAGCAAACATGAACCAAGTCTGGTCGACCTTAGTCAAATGTCAAGGTCAAAGTGGCGTTATGGTTTGGGTTAAAAAAAAAAAAATTGTATTGAACTTCAATTTATAAAAAACCAAAGTCTGGTTGATCTGTTTTAAGATTTAAGGTCAAATCTGTTATTTAAGGTCAAATCAAATAGAAATTTGTTGATGCTTAAATCTCTGAAACTTCCAACAGGTTTGAGGTTTGACAACTTCTGGACTTTGAAATCTGGTATGGTTGATCCTGGTAATATTAATTGGTCAAAACATCAAGATCAACAATTATAAAATAAGCACTTTCACCAATGTCAAGTGAGCAATAGCAGCAAACCTGAGTCTTATAAAGATTATCTCTTTTTGTGTGACCTCGACTTGACCCCTCTGAATGCTCTCAATCATGGAAATTGACCACACTTTGATTATAACCAAACAACATCAAAACTTTGGAATGTGTGAAGTTTCAAAGGTGTTGCTTAAAAGGCGTTCGTGAAAATGACAATTGTATGTGTTTGACTTCAATGCGACCCCGCTGCGACCTTGACGTTTGATTTTATCAACCAGACTTTCATCATGTGTGAATGACTTCAAACACTATAAAACTAGTTGAAGAAATTGACAATTTTTCAAAGTTTAAGCCAGATGGCACTGCTGTGACCTTGAAATTTGACAAACATTAACCAGGCGGTCACCTTTTTTAGAAAATATCCTTAAAGGATCTTTAACCTTACTGTGACCTTGGAATTTGATGAGGTTTAATTTAACTTGCGTAGTGTGCCAAGTTTCAAGGCCCTAGCTTCAAAAACATATGAGAAAACCTCATTGAAAAAATGTATATGTTTGACCTCAACGCGACCCTGCTGTGACCTTGACTTTTTCAACCAGACTTTAATCGTGTGTGAACATTATACACTAGAACTGTGTGTATTTTCAAAGCTCGTGCTATAAACGCGCTGAATAAATTGAAAATATTCCACATTTGGACCAGATGTGACCCCGCTGTGACCTTGAACTTTGACAAAGATTAACCAGCAGGTCACTTTTAATGAGGTTTTATAAAAATGCTGAAAGTATGTGAAGTATGTAAAGTCTAACTGATCTAGTATTAAAACATGTAAGACGTGACAACGACAATTTTCCAGTTTGCAAAGGAAATTTAACCTCGCTGTGACCTTGAAATTCAATGTTGTTTAATGTGATGTGCACCATACCTGGAGGTCATTATACTTTGGTTGTGTGCCAAGTTTCAAAGCCCTAGCTTTAAAAACGTGCGAGAGACTATGACTCAGTGCCGTTTTGAATGATATAACGAACAAAATTATCGTTATTTGTAAAATCATTTGGGTAAATTTATCTTTTCTTTTCGTAATTGGGTTCCAGCATCTGTTGTCTTAACAAAAATCACAATATCAGTCGTGTTTGTCAACTTTTATTTTTTAGCCCCTTTGTCCGCTTTTCGTGCGCACCTTTTGGCACTTAGTCTGTGTTAAAGTCACCGAGACAAACGTTGTTCTCGAAATTTTCTGTCACCTCCTCGAGAGAAATGCAGAAAAAGTGACCGAATTTTTACGTGACGCCATTATTCATGTAATGACGTCTTTTCGAGCTTTGTTTGGGTTTTGACGTCACACATACATACACACACACACACACACACACACACACACACACACACACCCTACACACACACACACACACACACCCTACACACACACACACACACACACCCCCTACACATACACACACACACACCCCTGCACACACAGACACTCTCCCCTCCCAATGGCAATCCACCCTTTATTATTTCCCAAGGTTGCTTAATATTTTTGAATGATAACTGCCTATGTTTTTTTTTTTTTTAGATCATGTCTGATTTATCCCAGTTTTGAACGCAGGGTCAATTGAAGTGTCCTTCCCTATAACCATCTGATAGAGTAGTAGTAGTAGTAGTAGTAGTAGTCACGGTAGTAGTAGTAGTGGTAGTAGTAGTAGCAGCAGCAGTAGTAGTAGTAGTTGTAGTAGTAGCAGTAGTAGTAGGAGTAGTAGTAGAAGTAGTTGTCTTGTATTGTATTGTATTGTATTGTACTGGCGGTACCATACTATGTCCCTTATTTTCACAAAGAGAACCGTCGTTTTCCAGTTTTCTAGCTCAACAGATAGCATTCCCTTAAGATAACTGATAGAAGGAAGATCGGTTTTAATCGCTGGAGTAAAGTGATTGTAATTGTGGGAGATCGCGGTCGGGGGGAGTCATTTACCCAGAGATTGTCCAGAGTGGAAGGATGCAGCTATCAGGCTTTGCAGCTCTAGTGTTTGAACTGGTCACGAACCTTAACTCTCTTCCATTCGGGTCTGTTTGTTATCGATTGCGGGCCTTGGCGGTCTCCGACTCTTTCATTCGGCTGTGGCCCATGTGGGGAGTTTCCTGTCCGTTCAATCGAAGGCTTCTCTCGCTCCTACATCCATCTCCCTTGGGGCCACCGCTCCTCCTATTCCCTCGGATTCTCTCCCCCCCCCCCTCCTTCGTTCCCCAACCACCATATCAACCTAGAACCCCCTCCCTCAACAGCTTCCCCCCCCCCCACCCCCCGTTTCTCCCCTCCCCCTCCCCTACGCCTCCTCCATCCGCCTCTGTGTCCTACATGGATCCACAGGAGCTTGTATCAAAGAGCCGGTCGATCTACTCCTGTATCCTTCCTGTACTATTACTACACACACACTTTTTTTCTTTAATAATTATTAGTAAATACTAATATTACACCCTACGTACGATGTGTCTGGAAACACCTCCGCGCGGAGGGGTTTTGCGGCCAGCGCAGCAAAGACGAAGACGGAACATTGTCTCGGCACGCGCGGCAGCAAGCACTATGTCTCTATACGGTATTGATAGTACAGGAAGGATAAAGGAGTAGATCGACGGGCGCTTTGATACGAGCTCCGATGCATGGATCTACTCCCTCGTCCGATACAACTTCACTGATACAACTCACCTCGGCCCATTCTCCATATGGCCTGACCTCTCTGTGGGCCTGACCTCCCCCCCCCCCCCAACACCACCCTATTCTCCGCATCCCCCCACCCCCCACCCCCACCCCACTCGTCCCCAAAGGTCCAGGTACCGTTCCTGGGGTGCTGTTCTCTTTGGAGGGCTGAGAGATTGATTCCTTGGCCTGACCCCTCCCCCCACCCCACCCATATTCCCCGCATCTCCCCACCACCACCACCACAACCACTCCTACTCGTCCGACAAGATCCAGGTGCCGTTCCCGGGGTGCGTTTGTCTTTGAAGAGCTGGGAGATTGATTCACTCTCTGGTTCCCTCCTGCTGGGATA